>NC_134403.1:91523561-91788561 GCF_038048845.1 Mixophyes fleayi
GCTCTTTAATGTCCAGGGGGCCTATCATCAATCGCAAATCCAGTCCCCAATTATGCCTTAATAATCAAGCTCCAAAATTAGGCGCTTGATCCAACTAAACCGATGGCGATCTTTGCACCCCACCCTGCGGGCTTCGTGCCCCCCCCCCCCCCCCCTCCCCATCACAAAATCAGCCTGGCCATAGAAACCTGTAAGCAAATCTATCCACCACTGTCCCAGCTAATCAATTTTAAGAAATTGTCACATTAATTTCTTAAAATTGAGATAAGAAATTAAAAATAACATGAGCAATTTAAGTTTGGTCATAAATACACCCTTAGCTCTGCATATAGTGGGTTGTTAAAATAAAAGTCTGTAAATTATTAGTGTTATATTCCTACATATAACTAATTAACACTACATAAATCATTACTAAACCACTACAAGTATAAAGGTAAAATAAACGTTTCTGTATCACAACTGTCAGACATTAATGGCCACTGAAATCCCGGTATTTCCACCTTTGCAGCTAGCAGACATTCCATGACAATGCAGAGTGCACATGTCTCTCCCTGGACTGCGGAATATCATTCCAGGAGGCAAACAAAACAGGGGCGGGGCGTCTCACAGGACCAGCCGTTGATTGGCTCGGGGTCCCTGAGCTCTCGCCTTCTCATAGGCTCGGCGCTAGTTATATATAAGGCACGCCGGAGCCGGAGGATCAGTTACTGCCGTTACTGTCCGTCTGGCCGCTGTTACCTGGAAACGTAATTATAAGCTCTGTGCACGGAGATATTATACTAACGCAATGAAGGAGAAAAGGAATCCCCAGCCCGCTGTGGTCAGGTGCAAGTTGGTGTTAGTAGGAGATGTCCACTGTGGGAAGACGGCGATGTTACAAGTTCTGGCGAAGGATTGTTACCCGGAGGTGAGTGACACATGAGGGGTGACCAGCTACATGGTCTCCTGGCCAGCGCTTTGTACTAGGAGCCCTGTAACCCCGCTGCCCAGCTTCCCATGCAGCCATGTTACATTGCTGGGATGCCTGTGCAGTCGGCTGTGACTGCATTATGTTCCCAGGCTTAGTGCTCCTTCTGGGTATAACGCTGACTGCCCCCACCGGGGAGACTCTGCTGCTCCCCCGCCTCCTGAGAAGTCCAGAGATCGCTGGTCTGTACCGATGACCTGTATATCATCTGCTGTGTAATGCGGAGCAGTTACTGCTGTCTGCATTTAGTTATAATTAATAAGGTGCGATGTCTTAAATATAAGTTTGCTTTGGTGCCCCTGAGGCTTATGGTAGTTATTAAAATTGGACTTAACACCCCTGGGATAGGGGAATTCCTGGCTTGGATCTTGTATTTGCACTCTTTTAAAAAGCAATAACTGCAGATGCTCTTTTGTTTGGTTACTGTTTAAATCAAAGCTTAAAAAGTTAAACTAAATAACCAAAGTATTTGTCTTAAAATAAAGGTTGTCAGTAAATTGCGATATGGTCTAGCTAAAGGTCAGGTTATTTTCCTTTCCCATAATCAACCCAGAATATTTACTAAAGTGCAATCATTTATAAAATATAACTCTTGTGATAATGCTAATTACCTGGATTACTGTCTTTTTCCTTAACAATCTTATTTTTATTGTAGTCTTTTATTTACTTTAGACATTTTAACAATGCATTGTGTGCCTGTCCTTGGGAATGGCTAGACATCTTAAGGTAGATTTTGGTTAAGTAGCATTTTATTATATTGACTACATTCCAAGGGTAGAACAATTGTGTAAACTGTAGGCTAACCTATTAGTTTAATACTGTAGTTGGCTGCAATATTGTAGTACTGAATGTTTGGATCTTATTTCCTGAGTTCCTAAGTCTGACTCTCTGGTTTCTCTCCTTTGTCTTGTGTGTCTGGATTGTCTTATTGTGTGGTGCATTCGCCTTGCGTATCAATATCTGTATGTTGCAGTGATGCGATTGAAACACGTGTGCTTGCGTTGGCTGCAGTGGTGTCAGTGAGCTGTATTGCCCGCAGTTCCATTGTGTTGCGTAGGTGTCAAATAGCTGCTTGTGTTGGCTACAATTATGTCCTAGCACTGTTATGTTGCATTAAAGTATTTGTTGGCTGCAGTGTTGTGAGTAAGCTATATGTGTCTCTTGTTTCTAGACCTATGTACCTACAGTGTTTGAAAACTACACAGCTAGCCTGGAGACAGAGGATAATCGTGTAGAGCTCAGTCTTTGGGACACATCAGGTATGTATTCAGTACGAAGGAACATATGGCTGTTCTTTAAATCTACAGCGTAATCTAAAGAGTTGTGTATTTAATGTTGACTAGTACAACAAAATCTAAGGCCTCATTTAGACAATTGGGGTGTGTTTTTATTGACATGTCTCAGATGGAATGATGCTCAATAAAAACCCTATATAATGTTCCTGGGTTTTAACTGCAAATGCTAGCATATTAGAACCTTGTACCAGAGTCACCTATACAGAAAACACAGGTCAGACCAAAATGTTAGGATATGTTGCTATTCTGGTATACTTGTTCCACCCACTTGAGCAGAGGCAGGATGAATAGTCCTGTGCCTGCATTATTTTCGGAGCATTTTTCTTGAGTCTTCTTCCATCTGAAGTCTGGAAAGTATCCATCTGAACCAATGCTAACTGATACAGGGCTCAATATAAAATAACTTTGCAATGTAGACACTAAATTGGTGAATGGTGTTGTTGATTAGCCAAATTAAACTATGTGCTTGCATCTGGATATCAATTGAACAGTCCCTGTAAGGTTGTGGTGTTCACGACCATCTAAAATGGTTAAAAATTAACGGAGTTCAAAAAGCCTGGTTTGATATTGAAATGCTTAAATCAATAATTCATGATCCCTTTAATAACACAGGGATCTTCTAATGCCGTGAATTCCCCCCCCTCCAAGTGTAACTAACATGTTTGGGCCAAACCCCAATACAGCTGCAAAGTGCAAGTAAACATTATTTTCATTGTTTTACATGCAGCGTTCATGTGAACCTTTCAGTACAGCTAGAGGGAGTGGTGAAATGCTATTAAACAATTGTAGGTTTTTAACATTCCTCTTCTGTTGTAACAGAAGAAAGTTGTAATCAAAGGTTTATTGTGTTTCCTGCTGGGATGTGTTTAGCTAGTCTGTCAGGCCTGAAACTGCCCCAGGGCACACTGGGATGAGAAACATTGGTGGTCAACACCTATTGGTCATTTCCACTCTTAAAAGGGTCTTGTTGTTGCAACTGTTAATTGGCAGTTTGAATACCTCATTAGTTTCTCAAAGTTCCCAAATCTAATTACTCTGCTTATCCCTATTTCCTGTTGTACAGACACTGGGATGTTTCCACTGCAGTAAATCTTTGAGGCTTTTACTAGAAAAACAATTGATTGAGTAATTGTAGTCAAAATTGCAAAGTTTTTGTAAACCATAATCACCATTTATTTAGCGCCTACTTAGATTATTGCATGTAGTTTTGGCTGGGGAATGGTTGCATCTATCCACATAATGGTACACTGCTAGATGTGCTTATCTTAAGGGGCACAAATGGATGCCAAAAAATAAATGGTACTGGCTGCCTACTAGCAAAACTGACCTTTGTTTTGGTGTGTCAATATTTGGCAAATACTCCTGTGACAGATCACCACTGTTTATGTATCTCATCTGTGCCATACAAGTTCCAGTCTTGTGTGTTGTACATACCTGAACCCCGCCCATTTTCTGTAAGCTAAAAAGACCATTGCTGTGGGTGGACAAAACAATGTGTTCCCCAACAAATGTGACACCTAGTGAGTAACAATTTTAAAAGTGAAACTATTTCTGGGTTGAGTGTTATATAAAAATCTATTTTATTTAGAATAAATATATTTAGTTAAATCTTTAGGATGAAATAATGTGGTGCCCTCTGCTGCTGGAGGTGCAGTGCTGGCACGGAGTGATGTTTAGCTGGCTACTTGCTATGCACGGCCAGTCTAGCCGATGCTGCAGATCAGTGGCATTGAATCTTGAAGCCAGTGTGTGGCTCAGACTTGCACATTCAGCTACGCAGCTCTCTAAGAGCCCCAGGGGAAGGGATGCAGCAGGCACCAGCCAGTCCTTGAGCAGTACACCAGCATCCCAGGTAGCTAGCTGGACGCTGGGTAGATGACTGGCTTTATTTTGCTAAACATGATAAAAACAAAGTTGATTTAATGACCTATGGTTGGTAACTGCAGATAATGGCATAAACATCCCAATGCATAATTTTATGCAAAGATGTATAAGCCACAAGGTGAACTTTTGTCTGTATTATACTTTGTTTAAAACCAACATGAATAGGTTTGTCTTGAGGGTTCATTTTGGTCTCTTGTTGTTTGCACTTGGGGTTTGCAATACAACTTGTCCTCTCTAACTCCTATTGGTTCATAATGTTTTAAGATTAATATGCCTGAAACATCTGTACTGAATAAACCTTTTTAACTAGTTCAACTCCTTTGTACATATTTTTATATTTAATGTCTTGATATTCTGCAGCCTCCTGTCCCTACCATGATTGGTCTGGTCTTGTTGCTATGGAAACTGTTCTCCTAGTCAGGGAGGGGGTATTTGCTATTCTAAGCACGAAGCTGCTGAGCTAAAACCTGAAAGGGAGGGTGAAGTGGGGAAAGCTTAAGGCTTGCAGCTCCCTTGCCCTGTGCCTGAAGGGTGCTGTCTGGGCTACGTACCCACAAAAGAACTGCATTATTTCTTCCCATTCCTTATTAGATATCTCTGGTCTCAACATCGAGGCTTTAAAATGAAGAGGGCTCATGTGTATGACCCTAGTGGCATGCTTTGCCTGAACAATCATGATTGCTCCCTCTTTGATGCAGTGGTTAAACTGATGTGATGTCCCAAACCTCTTACAGCAGAGGATGTTTTCACATAAGGGCAGAGCAGATAATGGCCTCCTCAGGGAAAGACTGTTGCAGTGCTAGAACACATGTTCAGAGTCTGATTGCACAACTTGTCCCTGAAGTTGAGCTGCATGTTGGTAATTGTGCTCACAGTTCGTTAGTAGAGGCTTTTCAAGAAACTCTTATCCCCTGTTAACAAATCCTTCTAAGAGGGTTCAGTTTTGTGACCTGGATGCTTTCTATAGTCTATTGCTTGTATGTATAGAAAAGCCTAAAAAAATGATCGGTGAATGTGTGCAATTAATTTAAAGGCCACCTGTCACTCACAGGGAAGCGGTTGTCTTGTGGCCTATACATTCGCTAGAATCTGGCATAGATGTGACACATGCCTGTGTTTTCACCAGTTCTTAGTTGATGGGCTGCATTCTTATGTATATTGATTTAGGAAACAAGCTGACCACCTCCACTAAGTAGGTGATCAGTATATCTTATAAAAGCATTTTCTTCTCCATCACTGACTTGAGCATTAATCTCCTTATACTGACTTCTCGTGGTTATTGGTAGCAAGCTGGAGAGAGTTGGGTTTTGTTATGTTTAAAATGATTGGTTTCTTCTTTCCAACTGTAGCTATAAGCGTTTGTCTGTTTGACCTCAACACCTGTTGACCACTTATCTTCTCTCAATTGACAGGTTCCCCATATTACGATAATGTCCGGCCCCTCTGCTACAGTGACTCTGATGCAGTGCTGCTCTGCTTTGATATCAGCCGGCCAGAGAGCCTAGATAGCGCTTTAAAGAAGGTAAGGCGTAATAAGTATGAATGATGGCTCTGCAGTCAATACTAGTGTCTGGGTTTTTTTTCACCCCCGGAGGTGCATAGGCCATTTATGGCTTCATTGTAGGTCTAGAACTTTTAGGGTATGTCTGCTTTCTAAAGATACCAATTATATATTACACTGTAGTGTCTAGCCTGAGGTTGGGAGAAGAAATCCTTCTTGGATGCACATGATTAGAATGCCACAGGAGATGCTATATTTGTGTGGACTGACTGATCCTTTTTTTACTTGCAGTGGAAGACCGAGGTCATGGACTACTGCCCTAGCACAAGAATAATCTTGATTGGCTGCAAAATAGACCTGCGGACTGACCTCAGCACGATCATGGAGCTGTCCAACCAGAAACAGGCACCTGTGTCTTACGAACAGGTTTGTGCCCAATTGTAATATGTAACATGTGACTGTTGCTGCTATTCTATACCTGTGCAGTACAGTGTCCACTGTAAAATAAATCTTTTTGTTTCACCTGTACAAAATGCAGATTGTGTTGCTGTATTTTCTGCAATGGTAAAACACTGTCCCTTTCTGTGTATGTATTGTATACAGCAAAGCTGTTTGACTTCATTTTTCATGTTCTCCTTCCCCTATATTGCAATTCATGTAAAGGCTAAGGCTTGATACTTAAACTGCTTATTAAGTGGACAGTGGTGTAGTGGGTCCCTCTTTGGGGGTCCAGATGCACAAACTGTAGTTTAATAGCTGAATAGGACCAGAGAAGATGAGCTGTTATCTTTATCTTGCCTTTCTCTCTAATTCCAGGGTTGTGCAGCTGCCAAACAACTAGGAGCAGAGAGCTACCTTGAGTGTTCTGCCTTCACATCGGAAAAAAGTGTACACAGCATATTCCGTTCTGCTTCCACAGTGTGTCTGTCCAAACCTTCACCTCCCAATCGTAGAAGCCCTGTGCGGAGCCTATCTAAGAGACTGTTAAATCTGCCCAGCCGATCTGAATTAATTTCTTCCACTTTCAAGAAAGAGAAGGCCAAGAGCTGTTGTCTGATGTAGGGCCGTAAGGCTGGCATGACACACGGACACTTGTATCAGACTTTGGGCATTCCCCAGCGTTCTTTATCACTGGCAGAGAACGCCAGGCCCGGGGGTGAAGCTCCTGAGAGCAGTAACCTCACCCCCAGGGGCTGAGCTGGCACACAGGCTTGGTGAGAGAAGAGCTGAAAATATTTGCACATGAAGGACAATTGAAACCCGTACGGTGGAGCTGTTTAGAGACCACTAAAATAAAAAGCTGATTTTAATAGAATAATCCCTTCCCTACCTTGGGCTACTCCATGGACTTGCCAGAAGCATTATCATTACAGTGTTAACCCTGTGGTACTTGTGCCTGTACATTATTGTATAGGTAGCAGCCGTTGGTGAAACCGCTGGTTAAAGTGGTTTTCTTCCCTGCGCTGTGAGGACTATAAACTTTTATTTTTTATTTTAATCAACTGTAAACTTGTATGTGCTTGATCTGTGACACTAATTTTATTTATTGAAAATATATGGGAGAAAACAAACTTTGACTTGTTTATTTCAGAACACCTTGTGTAAACACTTCAATGACATTCAAGCCCCCCATGCATGCAGACAAAGCTTTATTTTTTTTTTTATTTTGTCTAGCTAAACTTTATTAGTACAATATAAGAACCCTTGTTTGGATCCCTACGACAATGTATTAATTGAATCCTCTCATTCTCCGAGAATGAGGCTTCTCGGAATGTATAGTAACCGAAACATAACTTGTTTCTGGCATCTGAGGCGCTAGCAAAATTCAGCAATTTCTTTGGTACCAGGAAGTGAAGCGAACTCTGATTGCTGGGGGCTCTAATTCTAATCTTGATAAAAGACTAATAGAATTACTCTATACCAATCTACAAAACCTTGGACATACCCCATAGTGAAGCTTGTAGAATCCACATTTGGCCAATTAATCACACTGCAGTTAAGCAATACTTTAGACTTACACCTTTTTACAATGCCCTATTATGAAATGTGTAGGTGAATTAGACCCTACACTACCCTAAATTAAATCCTGGTCCTGTAGCTGCAAACACTTGGTTGGACCTAATCTATGTAAAAACTGTAAATAGTCTTACCCCTCCCCCCATTGAGAAGCATATACCTGTTTTTTCTTTAGAATTGAACATTGGTAAGATTAAGCATTAATATATAAACACTTTTATTAATGGCAATAAATTAAGCCTGTGCTTCATTTGTAGATTTAAAAGTGTAATTTGGATAAAGGAGAACTAAAACACTTAACACATGCCTGGAGGACATTAAAGTACAAACATTAGACTGAGGCCAAAAGAGTCCGAAATTGCATTCCTGATCTATCTCGGTTTGTCATCCATTAAGCTCATTAATGACTGGAATGTGTTGCAGGTATTAACAGAAAACAGTGGCAACTGTGACTGCAGAACTCTGTTGCTCCACCGAATATTAGTGCTCTATTTTATTAAATATTACTCTTTGTAGAGGTAGGTTGCTTTAACCAGTCCATGCAATCTGGATCTGTTAGGCTTTCATGATTTTGGTTTCTTATGTTGTATATACAATCAATGATTGTGTATGCGTCATGTAAATTTTAGTGTCTGTGCAACTGAGCAGTCCTAAGGCTTCATGTGCCCCAATCTGTATTCCAGGAATTGGATTTCTTTGACAACGGTACTTATCATTGTGGTAGAACGTTGGTCAACAACAAGCTTGATCTTTGCTTCATTTTTATATGCATGAAATAGCTATGCTGTTTAAAAAAAAAAAAAAAGCTAAATATTCAACTTAATGGTTTTTATACTTCACCATAACTTCAAAGTCAAAGGATTTCCTATGCAACTTGTGACCTTAGTTACTTCAAACAATAAGTTGTTCTAAAAATTAGCCAGAATTCCTCTTGCAAAGGAATCTTAAGAATTTTGTGGCTATATTTAACTAGTCTTTCATACTGGTAAAAATAAGTCATCTGTTCCAAAAAAATTAAGATGTAGTCTTTACACGTTAAGTTGTAGAGTCTAATCAGGGGGGTTACTCACAGGCAACATTCACCATTGCCCCCTACTGTGTACATAATAGAAAGATGTGCAATTAATAAAATATGAAATTGCTTGAAAAACATTTGTTTAGTATAGAAACTTCAAAAGATACCATAATCCATTTTGGTCATTTAGCCTCTGGTATCTGGGTGTAATAATGCTTTCTGATTACCCCCCAACCCCTTCCAACAATGTCCATAGGACAATGAACTTGTACAAATCAGCAATAATATAAATGAACACATTTGTACTAATATGGTTATTGAAGATACAGAAATATTCATGCACCTGTACAAGCAACACTTTATTAAAAATGTGTCCATTCTTTTAGTTGTAAGATCTCACAAATGAAACATGTTCTCACAGGAATGAAAGCGGAATATTTTGGAATGGATATAGTCAACATTCCTTATGGTTATGGAAAAGCTGGGGGGAGATTGTGCACAAAGTGCAGGCAAGAAGATCTAAGAACAGCTAAACTACAAAATTTCTTGTGCAAGCTCCTTAATAATTATACCAACAACTTAAAAAAAAAAAAAAAAAAAGGTCCCGATCAGCATGCCAATTTTTGTGTACACACTAAACACAATTTACATGATTTGCTTTCAGATCTGTGCCCTTCAACACCATCGACTGACAAGATTGTGACTTCATGCTCCATAGAGATCTGGACACTGCTGGTCATGAGTGCATTTTTAGTCGGTTTAAAAATCAAATCTGTACTTTGGAACGATGACCGTTCATCACTGCAGCGTACACACTAATGCAATAATGGGCCAAGCAGTTGTTTATCGTTTGGCCTGATAATCAGCTGAAAGCCCCGTAGCGTGTACCCAGCCTAAGAGTGTTTGTTATCTGGATCAGCATCATATAAGCTGCTGCTATGTTGCAGAGTATGGGCCTGAGTCATTAAGGCAAAAAGAGTAAATGTCCTCTGGAACAAACCATGTTACAATGCAAGGGGTGCAAATTAGTTTATTATTTTGCACATAAGTTAAATACTGGCTGTTTTTTTTCATCTAGCACACAGATACTTAATAGCTTTATTACTACACTGAAATATAAAGTTGATCTAGGAAATGCCCCTATCCCGACTATAAATCTGTACCCACATTTTAAATTTACCTCCCCCTCCAAGGAAACATGGTTTTTGCCCAGGTGCAAATGTTACTCCTTTTTTTTTTTATGCTTCGATCTCCTTAATTACTTGAGCCCTATGTCTTAACACATGCTCAGTAGGGTATATTATCCTTGTTATTCTGGAAATTAGGTTTTGATATAGTATGCAGGACAATGTAGGCATATCCCCAGTGAAATTGCACTCGCTAATCTGCATTTTTTGATACCTCCATATGCATGCTACACATTCTGTACCTTGAAGATTGAGGGCTCCCCGTCTAGTTTTAGGACACAGGTCACAGCCAGAGCTGTACAAATATCTTATTAGAACAACTTCAAGGGGTTCTGAGACTTTAAGACAGAATATATTTTGGGAACCAATTTGGTGCAGCCTGTAATAAATGCTAAGAAGTTTTATTTTGGTAGAATGACATAAAACTGCCACTTTGAAGCATCACATTATTGTGTTATAAAAGTGTGGACGGTCCTCAACCAATTTTGACCTTTGATAAATATATTTCTACAAACTCCTCTTTGGTGACAGATATGAATGTGATTCACCTATCGGTTATCTTAGGAGTTGAAACCACTGATTACTTACTGATTTGTGTGTGAAGGTGTGAATTGGAATGTGGCCTTTGTCTACCCTTAGTTCATTACCTCACACTTCAAATGTTAATCAGTCCCATGAATTCCAAAATGGCTCATGACCTCAGCAGTGTGAGTTATGCTAACCACTGTGCCATGGTTGGTATCTATGAATGTTCCTTTCACATTGGCAGATCAACCAATATGATTAAACTACATTAACAGAATTATTGTGACTATACATCTACAAGTGTTTATTTGGCACCAAAGAAACTAAATATTGGGTTTTATGGATTACGCAATCTTCAAATAAATTGGTGGCAAATAAAGTGCGAAAGACAAACGGAGAACAGGGGTGAGGGCCAGATGAAATCTTCCACAGCTCACAATTATATTGTATTTTAAATAGTGCCAACATAATTACATAATATTCAAGCTAATTCTAGCAATACACCTGTGAAATGGTGACTCATTTTTCCATGTAATAAATATGAATCTGCTGCTTTGATAATACTCTACATACAGGGGATTTCACCTCCATATGCTTCTTGAGGTAACACTTGTAATGCTGCCACCACTCCCTTTCACTGAAGATCGGATCACCTGCTCTTTACTAAAATGGACTGCAGGATGAAACGCAGGGTGACACCCAATCGCCTGCATTCCTCCTGTAATTATTGTATTATTGTTATGCAGAAACATAAAGTTCTCTGTGCAGAATAGTTTTTACTAGTATAGTCTGTTGGTGTTGGATGGCGATATTCTTTCACTCTTCTAAGAGAGAGTTGCCAGCCCAGACGCAAGACCACAATAACTTAATTACGTATGGAAAATGGTAGTGGTATTCACGGTAAATCTGATAACAAGAAAATATTACAAACTTGATCAATAAATTGTCCTGGTAAACTAATGCTTATGGAATATAATTACTGAAACAATTTCAAAGTCTTATAAGTTACAGCAAAGATTAATGTATTAATTCAATATTCCCTACACAAATTCTGTACACAGTATCTTCAAGTTTGAAATATTATAACATTATAAAACCATAGTTTTTGCTTTGTCATTTCCAATCATTCTAAAACCAAAATAAAAAAAATATATACTCAATTGTTTGAATTTAGCAACTATAAATAAAATCCCTCTTTTTTCGAGTGAATGCTGCTTGCTCAATGCACATAAAAGAGAGTGTTTGTAAATGTATCTCTCATCTGGAAATGTGACAGTTTTCCTAATTTCACACTGTGTTCCCTGTACCTACTGTACAGCACTGCAACTATAGTGCAATCTTCATGTCAGTAAGAACTATTCACACAGTGTTCTTCTTGTGACATATTTAGGGTGAGTTGAGTTGCCACTAGGCAGCTGTCCACTTCTATTAGACACAGAACAAGGCACAAAGTCCTCAAACAAGATTGATGCTCATAGTCCTGGAGATTTCAAAATGTATAATCATAGGAAAAACAGTAAAGTCAATGTTTTCTTCCTTATTTGCATCCAGGGGGATACAGGCAGTACAGCAGTAAGGGGCCTGTATAGACCCCTCCATCAGGGCCGTCTTTCCGACTGGGGACGATGGGCAGGTGTCCGGGGGCCCAGAGGACAAGGGGGTCCGAGGCAGGACTCCTGAAGAAAAAAAAAACTTACCTATTGCGGTCACCTGACCGTTCAGGTCAGGTGGCTATCTGGCTCCCTCCCTAGTCCCCTGGTCCTGGTGGAGCGCAAGACAGCGACGAAGAAGAGAAGGGGAACGGACTCAGAGAACAAGGCGATTGAAAGGTAAGTGACGGGGGATTTGAAAAAAAAAATGATATATATGTGTGTGTGTATATATATATATATATATATATATATATATATATATATATATATATATATAGGGGCCCCGGTGCACTGCTTTGCCCAGGGGCCCGTAATGTTGTTAAGATGGCCCTGCCCTCCATCTGTCCTGGCCCACTTGTCTGAGCGCCATGACTCTGCATCTGTCTGCAATGCTGCGGCTCCCAGCCACTGGTAGGCTGTGAGCCTGCATCGCGCTCCCGATCTATCAGTGTCTGGAAGCCACCACATAGGGTCAAGACTAGGGATGTGCACCGGCGACTTTTGGTGTCTCGTGTTTTGTGTTTTGGATTCGGATTTTCGCGATGTTTTGGGTTCGGATTTGTTTTGCAAAACACCTGCCGAAAGGTTTTGGTTCGGATTTAAGGTTTTGGATTCGGATTTTTTTTGAAAGAAGCATAAAAAGTTAAAAAATCAAGTTTTTGGACTTATTTTCACTCCTGCGCTATTATTAACCTCAATAACATTCAATAACAAGCATTTCCACTAATTTACAGTGTATTCTGAACACCTCACAATATAGTTATTAGTCCAAAACGTTGCAACGAGGTATCTTTCTGGACTGCTTAGTGGAGTTATCCCCACAATATAATAAGAAAACCATCAACTGGTCTTAATCGCACCAAAAAATGTACCTGGACTGAGTAGAGGAGTGGGTCACCACAATATAATTTAAAAACCCTGAACTTGTATGAATCTCACCAATAAATGTATCTGGACTGCGTAGAGGAGTGGGTCACCACAATATAATAAGAAAACCATCAACTGGTCTTAATCGCACCAAAAAATGTACCTGGACTGCGTAGAGGAGTGGGTCACCACAATATAATTTAAAAACCCTGAACTTGTATGATTCGCACCAATAAATGTATCTGGACTGCGTAGAGGAGTGGGTCACCACAATATAATTTAAAAACCCTGAACTTGTATGATTCGCACCAATAAATGTATCTGGACTGCGTAGAGGAGTGGGTCAACACAATATAATAAGAAAACCATCAACTGGTCTTAATCGCACCAAAAAATGTACCTGGACTGCGTAGAGGAGTGGGTCACCACAATATAATTTAAAAACCCTGAACTTGTATGATTCGCACCAATAAATGTATCTGGACTGCGTAGAGGAGTGGGTCACCACAATATAATTTAAAAACCCTGAACTTGTATGATTCGCACCAATAAATGTATCTGGACTGCGTAGAGGAGTGGGTCACCACAATATAATTTAAAAACCCTGAACTTGTATGATTCGCACCAATAAATGTATCTGGACTGCGTAGAGGAGTGGGTCACCACAATATAATTAATAAAAAACCCTCCACGGGTCTGAATTTCCCCCAAAAAAATTCTGGACTGTCTAGTGGGGTGGCCCCGGTACTAAATTTGATACCTGGCCCACAATACCTCCTCCAAGTTCCAAGTGTAGTGTTTATAACATATTAACACTACACTAATTCTAGCACGTCAAACCCTCTTGTTTTAAATAATGACAGGGCATTTGACTTTTGATTACATTTTTGTAATTTGTTGACATTTTCTTTTACTTTTTGAACATGGCAAACGACTGTTGAATGGTCACATAATGCCAAAAAAATAGTTGCAAGATGGAATTGTCCTTGGGCCCTCCCACCCACCTTTATGTTGTTGAAATAGGACATGCACACTTTAACAAACCAATCATTTCAGTGACAGGGCCTACCAAACAACTGTGGCTGAAATGATTGGTTTGTTTGGGCCCCCACACCAAAATAACAATTCATCTCTCCCTGTACAAACTAAACAGGCTCTACTGAGGAAAGATGTCGTCCTCATCCTCAACCTCTGATTCCTCTCCCCCTACAGTGTGTACTTCCTCCTCCTCACACATTATCAATTCGTCCCCGCTGGACTCCACAACCACAGGTCCCTCTGTACTATCTGGAGGGCAGTGCTGTACTTCATTGAGGAATTGATTATTCATTTTTTTAAACATCATTTTTTCAACATTGTGAGGAAGCAACCTCCTTCGCCGCTCACTGACCAGGTCCCCCGCTGCACTAAAAACTCTTTCCGAGTACACACTGGAGGGGGGACAACTCAGGTAAAATAGAGCCAGTTTGTACAGGGGCTTCCAAACTGCCTTTTTTTCCTGCCAGTAACAATATGGACTGTCTGACATGTCTATTTGGATGGTGTCAGCAAAATAATCCCCACCATTTTTTCAATTGTGACAGCATCCAATGCAGCGACAGTAGACATGTCTGCAATGGTTGGCAGGTCCTTCAGTCCGGACCAGATGTTATCAGCATCCCCACCAGCGGCTCTTTTAGGAAAACTGAGCTTTTTCCTCGCAGCCATAGATGTGGAAGAAAATGAGGGTGGAGCTGTTGGCATGTCACGGTCCTCTTCAGAGGACAATCTCCTGACCAGAAGGTCTTTGCACCGCTGTAGACTTGTGTCCGCCGAAAACAGAGACACAACATACGCTTTAAACCAAGGATCGAGCACGGTGGCCAGAATGTATTCCTCTGACTTTAAAAGAGTGACCACCCTCGGATCCTGGCAAAGCGTACGAAGGGCTTCATCCACAAGAGCTACATGCTTTGTTGGATCGCAATGCTTTACCAGCTCCTCCCTCACTTTCTCCAGCTGCTTCTGCAACAGCCTGATCAGGCGAATGACCTGACTCAAGCTGGCAGTGTCGGAACTGACTTCTCGTGTGGTAAGTTCAAACGGCTGGAGAACCTTGCACAACACGGAAATCAGTCTCCACTGCGCTTGACTCAGGCGCATCCCCACTCGTTTGCCTATGTCGTAGGTGGCTGTGTAGGCCTGAATGGCCTTTTGCTGCTCCTCCATCCTCTGCAGCATATAGAGGGTGGAGTTCCAGCGCGTCACAACCTCTTGTTTGAGGTGATGGCAGGGCAGGTTCATGCTTTTTTGATGTGCCTCTAGTCTGCGGTAGGCACTGGCTGAATGCCGAAAGTGTCCAGCAATTTTGCGCGCCACCGCAAGCATCTCCTGCACACCCCTGTCACTCTTAAGGTAATGCTGCACCACCAAATTAATGGTGTGTGCAAAACATGGGATGTGCTGCAAATTGCCCATATTTAATGCCCGCACAATGTTACTGGCATTGTCTGACACCACAAATCCCCATGAGAATCTAAGTGGGGTAAGCCACTGGGAGATAATTTCCCTCAGTTTCTCTAATATGTTGTCAGCGTTGTGCCTCTTATTAAAGCCTGTAATACACAATGTTGCCTGCCTTTGCACGAGCAGCCATTTTGTAGATGCTGCTACTGATGCAGCTGTGGCTGTTGCTGCGGAAGGCGATGCATCTACCCAGTGGGCTGTCACAGTCATATAGTCCTTCGTTTGCCCAGAACCACTTGTCCACATGTCCGTGGTTAAGTGGACAGTGGGTACAACCGCATTTTTCAGAGCACTGAGGACACTTGATCGTACTTCTCTGTACATTTTTGGTATCGCCTGCCTAGTGAAGTGGAATCTCGACGGGATTTGGTACCGGGGACACAATACCTCCATCAACCCTCTAAATCCCACTCCACTGATGGCGGACACCGGGCGCACGTCTAACACCAACATTGCAGTTACAGCCGCAGTTATACGCTTTGCAATAGGGTGACTACTATCGTATTTTGTGGTCATGGCAAACGACTGTTGGACGGTCAATTGTTTTGTGAAAGACTTAGTGGTCTTACGACTTCCCCTCTGGGAAGATGACCGACTAACAGCAGCAACAGCAGCAGTGGCAGTAGTAGGCGTACCGCTGCAGGATTCCTCGGATGAATCCCGCATTGGAGAGGACTCAGTCTGGCTGCTGACTTGGGCTGCAGGACTCAATCTGATGGAGATCGTGGAGGAAGTTGACAAGGAGGGTGTTGCTGGTGTGTATCCAACTGGACCACGGGATTTAGGTGTCCCTGTACCGATGACGGTCCTAGCCCCAGTTCCTGAACTAACCACTGAACTATGAAGGTTATTCAGGTGACGTATAAGGGAGGATGTCCCTAGGTGGGCAAGATCCTTACCCCTGCTTATTTGAGCTTTACATAAGCTACATATGGCCATACATTGGTTGTCCGGATTTGGATAAAAATAACTCCAGACCGAAGAGGTGTATTTTTTGGTCTTCTGACCAGGCATGACGATCGGCTTTTTCATCCCATGGACATCAGCTGTTTCCCCCCTGGTGCCTCATTTACAATAACCACATCACCATCCTCATCATCAAGTTCCTCCACAGCGCCAGCTACATCATCAATAGCCTCCTCCCGAGCCACCTCTTCCCGTACAGTGATGGGAAGGTCAGGCTTGACAACCACCAACACCCTTGGACTCACCTTGGGGATTTGTGATAATTTCTCTTTAGAAGGCAGAGTTGATTGCTGTTTTGTTGCTGACAGCATAACTCTCTTCAATTTTGTGTAGGGGGGGGAGGAGGAGGAGGGCTAAGATCCTTGGGTGAAGATGGACCACTAGTCATGAACACGGGCCAGGGCCTAAGCCGTTCCTTGCCACTACGTGTCGTAAATGGCATATTGCCAACTTTACGTTTCTCCTCAGATGATTTTAAGTTTCTCTTTTTGCTTTTTTTTGAGAACTTGGGCTTTTTGGATTTTACATGCCCTGTACTAGGAGATTGGGCATCGGGCTTGGAAGACGACGTTGATGGCATTTCATCGTCTATGTCATGACTAGTGACAGCAGCTTCAGCATTAGGAGGAAGTGGGTCTGGATCTTTCCCTACTTTATCCTCCAAATTTTTGGTCTCCATTATATGTAGCACAAGATACTGCAGAATGTGTGAACCTGGTAATATTGCAGACAGTACCAATGGACTTATACTGCAGGATTGGTTTTGCAAATTTTGTTGTAATTAATTTTTTTTTTAATTTTTTTTTTAATTTTTTTTTATAATTTTTTTTTTAATTTTTTAAACACTTGGGAATAATGGGGAAATAACTATGCCATTAGAAGCACAGGACACAGGACCACTGGACTGAACAGGACACAGCACAGGACCCAGCAGCACCACTGAACTCAAAATTGACAGAGCACAGCACACAGCACCACTGGACTTTTACTGTTGAATGTGTGAACTTGGTAATATTGCAGTACCAATGGGCTTATACTGCAGGATTGGTTTTGCAAATTTTGTTGTAATTAATTTTTTTTTTAATTACTTTTTTTTATTTTTTTTATAACTTTTTTTTATTTTTTAAAACACTTGGGAATAATGGGGAAATAACTATGCCCTTAGAAGCACAGAGCACAGGACACAGCACCACTGGACTGAACAGGACACAGCACAGGACCCAGCAGCACCACTGAACTCAAAATTGACAGAGCACAGCACACAGCACCACTGGACTGATACTGCAGAACACAGCACAGCACAGCACAGCACAGAACTAAACAGCACAGCACAGAACTAAACAGCACAGCACGAGATCTACCAGGACAGAGGACCACCTAACACACCCTCCCTCTACCCCGATCAATGCCCGAGTGAAGATGGCGGCGACTAGCGGGGAATTTATAGGATCCGAGTATCGCGAGATCCGACAGCGGGATTATGACTCAGAGCCTCGGTTTCAAGTTTTCATTTGGCGCCAATACCCGGATCTGTCTCGGATCGGAAAGGTTCGGGTGGGCTCGGATTCACAAAATCCGAGTGCGCTCATCTCTAGTCAAGACCAAGGTAAGATAATTAGAGGTATGTACTTTGATGAGGGAGGGGGTCGCATGTTCAGTGGTGAGGGTGGGAGACGTGTGCTGTGATGAGAGGAGAGGGGGCACAGCTTGGATAGATACTATAATTGGATTATATTTGCAAAGTACTATTTGATAAAGGTGATGATTGTTCCCTTGGATCCACTAAGAAACTGACAACTTTTCCAACAAGATTCATAGCCTAAAGGTGATCACATATAAGCAACTCACTTAAAATAAACTGACGAGCTGGGTGAGCAAGTATTCATTACTTCTCACTCCTATAACCGTGGAGATATTCTATTCCTAAAAGTGGATGACTTTCTTACACACTACAGAAAATGTATCCCGATGCGATAATGTTAACAATTATACCAACGACTGAAAGTCCCGATCAACATGCCGTTTCATGAGTACACACCTACACAATTTTACAAGATTTACCGTCAGATCTGTGCTCTTCATCTGTCATAACCATTTGCTAAAAAGATCGTGACTCTGTAACCTCTATGGAGGTCTTCCTACACTGCTGGTCGTGAGTGCATACACAAGGCAGACACGTTTCCCAATACTGTTCCATTGTTGAACGAGATTTTTAGTCCGTTTTTAAATTCAAATCAAACAATACGATGTGCTTTGGAACGATAATCGATGATTGCGATATCGAGGCGAGCGGTCGTTTATTATGTGATTGGCCCTAGGCTGATCAGGCTGCAGCCTGGGGCACTGGGACCTGGGGGGGTGCAATGCCAGCAGCATTTTTACTTTTTTTTTTAACTATTGAGTCTCCTGCACACGGAGCGCCCCTCCCCCCTCCTACACACTGTCCTTCCCTCCCCTCTCCTCCCCTCCCTCCTCACTGGCTGTCGTGCATGATGTCATCATCAAGTGCCGACTGTGTCAGTGAGGATCTGCAGTAAGAAGAGCTGACTGCCTGGGGAAGATAAGACAGGTAAGCAGGGCTGCCAAGAGGAATTCAGGGCCAAAGTACAACAACTTCATGGGGCCCCCCTTGTAGTCAAACATGCTAAGCAAACATTGCGCCTTGCCTTGCGGCGGCACAAAATTGATAGTGGGTGTGGTCATCCAATTGGGGGCGTGGCTAAGCATCATTGGGCACGTGGATAGCAGGTCAAAATTACTAGGCCCTGAATTTGCCTGGAGCGTGACATAAGTCCAAGCACTCCTGACTTTCAGGACATCTAGGACATCTAGTTGTATAGAAAGAATGCAGTGTGTACAGAGAGAGTTCACAGTCTTGGCCTGCACCTTACATTGGGCAGAACACTCACCAAAAATTGGCATTGTCCCACTAGAATCACAACATTTCACACACTCTCCTGCTGTCTCCTACCTGTTCTTCTCACTTTCACCACCTGTGACTGCATGTTTCTTTAGTTGCGGCTTGTCTGGATCCTGGAATGTTGGGGGCCCTATTTGAAAAAAAAATGGGTACATTTAAATAATTCCAAACAGCCCCGGCGTTAAATCAATACCACCCACGATTAATAACTAGGCCTTCCTCCAGCTCCAACATTAAAATAATAGTATTCCCATTTAATAAATAAAAATATTTCCCTTCCTACAAACAGCTCCAGCAATAAATTAATGGTATTTACATTTCAGAAATATACCTGCCATTAAATAATTCATAGGCACATTTAATAAAGAGACCTCATTCTCCCCAAACTCTACCCACATTCAATAGCCCTCAATCCACCCCATCTTAAATTAATAGTCCCCACTATTATATTGCCCCACCATCACCCCACAAACAAAAAGCTCCTTGTGCCATCACACACACATTACTGTGCCCCTTCATCACCATGCTGTGCCTCCTTATGATCACTCTGAGCCCCTTCATCACAACCACACTATGCCCCCTTATGATCACACTGTGCCCTCCATGCTGCTTTTCCCCCTTCACCTGGCCCCTCTTCATCATACTGTGTCAAGCTGCTTTTGCTTCCCCTTCTCCTGGCACCCCTTCATCACCCTGTGCCATGCTGCTTTTGCCCCCCTTCACATTCTGCCATGCTGCTTTTGACCCTCTTCACACTTTGCCATGCTGTCCCTCCCCTTCATCACTCTGTGCAATGCTGCTACCCCCTCTTCTTCATCTCCACACTGTGCCTTTCTCTCTCTCCCACCCTCTTATTCATCAGAGAACCAAACTGTGCCTTTCTCTCCCCCCCTCTTCATCACCAAACCAAACTGTGCCTTTCTCTCCCCCCCCCTCTTCTTCATCACCAAACTGTGCCTTAATCTCCCCCCTCTCTTCTTCATCACCAAACTGTGCCTTTCCCCCACCCTCTTCTTCATCACCAAACTGTGCCTCCCTTCCCCTCTTCTTCATCACCAAACTGTGCCACCCCCCTTCTTCATCACCAAATAGTGCCCCCCCTTCTTCATCACCAAATAGTGCAAATAGTGCCTCCCCCCCTCTTCTCTTCTTCATCACCAAACTGTGCATTCCCACCCCCCCCCCACTTCTTCATCACCAAACTGCACCTCCCTTCCCCTCTTCTTCATCACCAAATCAAACTGTGCCTTTCTCTCTCCCCCCTCTTCTTCATCACCAAACTGTGCCTTTCTCTCTCCCCCCTCTTCTTCATCACCAAACTGTGCCTTTCTCTCTCCCCCCTCTTCTTCATCACCAAACTGTGCCTTCCCCCTACCATCTTCTTCATCACCAAAATGTGCCTCCCCCCCTCTTCTTCATCACCAAACTGTGCCTCCCCCCTTCTTCATCACCAAATAGTGCCTTCCCCCCCTCTTCTCTTCTTCATCACCAAACTGTGCATTCCCCCCCCCACTTCTTCATCACCGAATAGTGCCTTCCCCCCCTCTTCTCTTCTTCATCACCAAACTGTGCCTTTTTCTCCCCCCCCCCTCCGTCTCCAAACTGTGCCCCCCCCCTCTTCTTTATCAAACTGTTCCTTCCCCCCCTCTTCTTCATCACCAAACTGTGCCTTTCTTTCTTTCTCTCTCTCTCACTCACCCCCCTCCCCTCTGATTACGCTGTGCCTTTCCTTTACTTACCTATGTATTGCCTTCTTTCATCTTTCTTCTCTCCTCTTCTGTCTTCTGTTCTCTTCTGTCTTCTTTCTTCTGTGCGGCGCTCCTCAATGAATGTCGGGCGTGACGTGATGACGTCACGTCCGACATTCAGTGCAAACAGAGGAGGAAAGACGCCGGAGCCGTGGTCATGTGAGTATTTGTATACTCACATGATCGCAGCGCTGGCGTCTACCCCCTTTCCCCCGCGCAAAAAGAACAAAACCCCCGTCTGCAGTGAGGGCCTGGATAAATAGTACCCGCCCCCCACACTCTTGGCAGCCCTGCAGGTAAGTATTTGTGTGTTTATGCAGAAGGGGGGGGACAGAGTGTGTGTTTATGCAGAAGAGGGGGGGGCAGAGTGTGTGTTTATGCAGAAAGGGGGGACAGAGTGTGTGTTTATGCAGAAAGGGGGGACAGAGTGTGTGTTTATGCAGAAAGGAGGGGCAGAGTTTGTGTTTATGCAGAAGGGGGGGCAGAGTGTGTGTTTATGCAGAAGGGGGGGAGAGTGTGTGTTTATGCAGAAGGGGGGGAGAGTGTGTGTTTATGCAGAAGGGGGGGAGAGTGTGTGTTTATGCAGAAGGGGGGGGCAGAGTGTGCGTTTATGCAGAAAGGGTGTTCTTTTGTATTGTGGTGGATTATAAATGAGCTGATTTGTTTCCTATTTGATAGTTATCTGTAATCAGCAGGTAATTCAGGGATTTTTCCAGGTGAAGAGGTTTTTATTGTAGAGCACAAGCTGCTTTTTAGCCTGCTGGTAACAGTGACACTGCGCACACCTTATCTCTAACAACTGGTACAGATTGTTCTTGTCTAGGGATCTAAAACCCTTCTCAGGTTTGTTCACAGAATAAACACAGGAATGCGATTTGTGGAAACACCCTAAGGAGTGTGTTTATTAGGAAGGTATTAAGTCACTGCAATTTTAGAGGGTGGCAGGGGACCTGAGGAAGGAGCCAGGCCCCAAAGCATTGTGTCTCAATACCTTCTTAAGAAAAACGCGTCTTGGAGAGTTTCCACAGAACATGTTCCTGTGCGCAGTCTGTAAACTGTTCTTTTGAATCTTCTTACATTGCAGCAACACACATTACTGTCAGTTTCCAGCTTCTATTTTAGCAGTTGTTGCAATAAGTGCATGAATAAACATTATTCTGATAGTTTCAGCCAGATGACTTCCTGATCCTGGATCAATAAAACTGAGTCCTAAAGAAATGGGATAAATTTTCATTACTGCTGTCCTACTTTTGCTATATACTGAAAATAAAGACCAAAGTCTGCATTTAAAACCCATTAATAGGTTTAACAAACTTACACCAAAAAGGGTCCCAAATGCCTTTCTGAATCTGGGTCAAGCCTACAGAACCTATAGAGGTTTTACACCTATATGTAACTTTCATGTATTGTATCTCCCAACAATTCTCAAAATCTGTACACAAATAAGCCCCTACCCAGCCCCACTCACCCAGACAACTCCCAGATCCACCCAAACCGCGGCCCCATTATCTTGAAGCTACGCCTCTCCTGAGTTCCACAAATTGGGACGATCATGCGCCAAATAGGGAGGTATGATATTGCCATCCTACAACTTTTACTAAATACATTGCTATTTGTCTCTAGCATCATTCTGTGATCCTCAGATGTATTTATATGAGTAGCTAGTATTGTTTGGTTTTAGTGTATATGACTCTATGAATATAGAGCATACCACAGCTGTGCCGTATTCCAGGTCAGGAAATATAAATATTACGCCTGATGATATAAATATATGGCTGAAAAGCACAGAAGTCAGAAACATAATTTATTTAATAAAAGAGGACTGCATGTATCAGTCATGTGAATGTGGGGCCCACCAAATCCAAGGCAGCAGCAAATGAACATTATTATTATTATTCTTTATTTGTTAGGCGCCACAAGAGTTCCGCAGCGCCGTACAATGCACAAACAGTAGACAGTACAGGGTATTACAGGGTATTACAGCAAATGAACATTATTGCATTATTAGAATAACACACAGGGTTTTTCTCAACAAATTGTGACCCATTTAATTACATCAAAGGGTGAACAATAAATACATAACATTTTGGGATGGCTTAACTCAGTAAACTTAGCCTGAAACATTATGTTCTTCTGTTTCACCTTTTGATGTATATATATATATTTACACATATATGAGGCATGTAGGTCAGTGTAGAACCTGCATACACTGATGTGTCCTTGACGCTGGGATGCAGGCTGAAATGTTTTGATTAAAATATGAACTTATTCCTCATGTTGCTTGATACACACAGATATGCACTGTTAAGGATAAGCGCTGATATCTACTATCTTTTTATTTTATTACTATTTGTTCTTGAAGAAGTTCTTTGGCTTATGAAATTTCATTAAAAAATTAAACAAGGATTTTGGGAGAAGTGTTGATTTGAATAAAACTATTTTTAACCCTGTGTTGGTTTTTTTATTTACTATATACTATTGTTTGGCTCTCCAGCTGATGTGAGGCTACAAGCCCCAGAATGCTTTGCCAGCCAGTAGGTAGCTATAAAGTGATTTACTTATAGTGAGTGCTGTATGATATCATAATATTTTATGATCCTAATTGATCCAGCAGACGTTTCATTGGTGCACTCAGATATATTGGTGGGCTGAAAATCTGGGGGCTCAACATTAGAGTTTAATAACTGCAGTATATGTGACACGAGGTAATAAAGGCATTTTTTTTATTAGCTGTACAACTGAAACTTTACAGGCCAAGTTATGACATAACTACAGTCACATGAGAAACAGAGCATCATAAGATCACAGAGACAATAGTAACATTGGATTATTTGTCGCATCAGAGTAGATTTTTCACGTATTAGGACTTGGTGAGGACTAGATGATTGTTAATTATGTCCTGATATGAAAAAGTCTGCATGAGGTTGTTCTGTCTTTTTCACATAACTGTATATACTTACACAATACATACCTGCAATAATAGTAGTGTTTTAATTAACTACATCTGTCCCGCATGCTGTGTGTCTCAGACTTCTACACAAAGTAGACATATTTGATAGAGTATGAAGCAATTGGGTTGTCTTTGATTTACATTGCACTGGAATGAGATGTGCTGGAGGGGGTGTGGGTGCCCAAACATGATATCCTCACTGGAAGCAAAGCAAAGGGTTAAACTGAAAATATGATGCATTAGCACTTCTTAGCTCTGTTGAGCATCATGTATCCCAAATTGTTATCTTCTATTACTAAACTGTATCTGTTAATTAGATTAGTATGACTCAAGATAAGATGAAATTTGTAGTTTAATTGAAACTCCATTTGTATTTAATTTCCCTATGGCTCTTTTCTTGTTAATCCCGTTATTTGTTCAGATCTGTGCATCTCTAGGCAATTAAGGCTTAAGCTAGGTACACACTACACAGTTTTCGTCCAATAATCGGCTCAATCAGCCGACATACGACCGCTCGTTCAAAAGTCGGGTCAGTGTGTATGGATGAATCGCCAGACTGATCGGACCTTCAGTCGCGGGTACAATTGTTTGAGATAACAAGCCGGCCGGAAATTTCTACAGTGTGTACCTAGCCTAAAACAGTGTTCTGAAAAGTGGACAAGATATCCCAAAACTGGACAGGTGACAAATCTTAGGAGATTTTAGGATAAATCGAAACAGCTCTAAGAAATTGGTTATTATTAGTCATCGTTGCTTTATTCACATTGGTGGATATGCACACAGATGCATGACGAGAGATGTACAGTATAGTAATTCTAAGGGGTATATATAACAAAACCCTTTGTTATGAAGATTTTCTCGCATATCACAGCAATAGAAAAGTTTCCATACTGCAATTTAACAATATAAATAATTGGCTTTCCAATTGCAAATGCTCTAAAACAATTAATAAAGTAAAAAATTATTTAAAATATATAGACATATTAAAAAAAATATTTTAATAATGTAGCATATTTCTTGTTCTGTCCCTAGCAATTGGACAACTGTGGCAGTATCGCTGGTCATAATTGTCACCGGCCAGGGGCCTTTGATAACTAGGAAAAATCCCTCAATTAGGAATTATCTCCTATTGATAAATAGACCCCTAAGACTACACATACGTAGATACATAATCAGGTCTGGCGCCATTATTAGGCAGCTTTAAGCATCTGCCTAGGACCCCGGGTCCTGGGGGGCGGCACTGTGGTCGGATACCCACACTAACAATGTCTCTGTAAAGAAAGGCCTCTCCACATCCCTCCAGCGTTGGGCTCATGACGCTGTCAGTGTAGAGGAACCGAGAGGCTCCAGGAAGAGAAGAAGCAAGAAGAAGGAAGCAGAGAAGTTGAGAAAAGGTAAGCTAATTACAGTAATACAAGGAAAATGGAGGGAGAAAGGGCTGGAGAAAATGGAAGGGAGAGAAGCTACAGAAAATTTGGGAGAATGGGCTGGAAAACATAGGAGGGACAGGGGCCTGGAGATCATGGGAGAGAGAGAGGGCTGGAGAACATTGGAGAGAGGGGGGGCTGGAGAACATAGGAGAGAGAGGGGGCTACAGAAAATATGGAGAGGGGGCTGGAAAACATGGGAGAGAGAGGGGGCTACAGAAAACGTGGAGAGAGGTAGCTGGAGAAAATGTGCAAAGAGTTGGCTACAGAAAATGTGGAGAGAGGGGGCTACAGGAAGTGTGGAGAGAGAGGGCTACAGACATTGTGGAGAGAGGGGGCTGGAGAAAATGGGGGGAGGCGACTGGAAGATTACTTTTAGAAATCTCCACAAGTTACATACTATTAATTTAAATCTGCAGAATACAGTAACACATAAACACAGGTAATCTAAATGACATGCATACAGCATTAAGCTGTTTATTTATTAACATTTTGTGGGCAAGAGGGAATGTGAGAAAAAAAGCTGTTTGGCAGGGGGGCATGTTTGAAGAAAGCTGGTGGGCAGCGGAACATGTGTGAAAAAAGCTGACTATGGTGCCTAGGCTATGGGTGCATATGAAAGAAAAGCTAGTGGGCAGGGGGCATGTGAGAAAAGCTGGTGGAATGGAGGTGGCATGTGTGACAAGAGCTGATGGGTACTGTTGGCATGTGTGAGTAAAGCTGGTGGGTACTGTTGGCATGTGTGACAAGAGCTGATGGGTACTGTTGGCATGTGTAAGTAAAGTTGGTGGGCAGTGGGGAATATGCCAGTGTGTAACAGGTGGGCAATTTTTGTTGCTGTTTTGTTCTAAAATGTAACATTTGGAGCCTCCTCTCTAGATATCTGTGTTTGCCCATGGGCAGCAGTGAATCCTGGACAGCATTCTGCACCATCAGTGCATCTGGACTGCAGCCTTACCAGCCAGCCAGGAGGAGGTAAGAGTTACTATTTTTATTTTACAAGCATGAGAGGAGCTAGGAAGTGGGAATTGGGGGGAGGAGGAGCGGTAGGCTGAAGCTTTGCCTATGGCACAGAGAAACCTTGCACCGGTCTAGTGCACTCTGCATTAAAACCATGGTTAGACTGGGACAATAGTTTATCTTACAAAATTAGACTTTTTACAACTAGTTTCAAAAACGTGTATAATTTTGCAATAATACATTAGCAATCTCCTGCCTAGTTTTCTGCTGTAACTCCTTATCCAGGTGCAGAGTGGGGCATTCTACAACCCATGTGGATGTTCCGATGTCACAGGAAAAATTCCAGAAAATACAATGCAGTCTTCATACATTAAAAATGACTCTTGAATTAGATCATTGTGAAGATGTATGTCAATACCTCTACCTTATCATATTCATATCATATCTGAGGCAGCTCCTGAACATTCTTAGATGGGATTCATTAAAATTCTACATTTTGGTTTTAATTAATGGAAACAGCCAGATCAACAAAAAAATTGGACACATAAGTGGATGGCCAAATTGCACTCATCATGTACAAATGCTGGTTGATGACCCTCACACATGTAGCCGTGGGATTCATTGCTCACACTGTTCTTATCTGATCTTGATAGTGTAGATGAAATCAGATTAACTAGATATATATAAAATACATTTATCCAATGTTAACTGGCTTGCACCCTGTCCATCTGCCACAGCAACTTGTAGAAGTAGGTTAAAGTATATCTAAATATATAATGACTGGGGAACATGTTTCTCGTAAAAGCATTTTACCTTCACACTCTTCTCATAAATGTATTTGGGCAAAATGTTGTTAGCCAAGATCAGTGGTGACAAGGTTAAATATTACAGGCTTTTCTGAATGTGTTCTGTTAACCTACACTTTAAAGAAGATTAAAGCTCATGTTGAATAAAGTGCCAGATAAAAGACTCATCTTGCTATTGTTCCTGTCAAACAAATACATTAGGGCTTAAATTCTCCAAGCAATTTAACTATGTTGTTCTTTGATGCCGGAGGGGGAAAGTGGATTTAGGTATTCACTGCTCAGCTGGTGGGGAGCAATTAAGAGAGGGCACAAATATCTGAAATAAGTCTTCTTGTTCACAGATATTTTTTGTTACAAGTTTGTGCAACAGCATTTGTAGCAACAGATCATGCCATCAGTGAGCACTGATTGTACCAGGCCTTTCATGCAGGCAACAGTTGCAGCTTAATGCAAATGACAAGACCCCTAAAGCTGCCTACTATTCCCGCAATGGCAGATAATGTACGTTAGCAAGTGTCTACAATATGGTCACACATGTGGTTTTCCAAATTGGACAGCTGTTTGATGCTCAAATCTAACAACCAAATTACATGAAGGCTTAATTAGTGAGGTCAGCTAATAACCCTGCACACAGACAGATTGGGGCCATAAATTGACTGAGTCTGTCTTTAACAGATCATTTCAGTGGGGGGAACACCTTGGAAAGGGTGTTATCCGCACAAAGAACTGTCTTCTTCATACAGATGATAAGGGACTCTGAGGGGAGAAAGCATTATTCCAACCATGAGATAGTGAAGGCATTCCACTCCTATTATAAAATATTATATATGGGCAACACGGTGGCTTAGTTGTTAGCAATTCTGCCTCACAGCACTGGGGTCATGAGTTCAATTCCTGACCATGTTCTTATCTGTGTGGAGTATGTTTGCCTGGGTTTCCTCTGGGAGCTCTGGTTTCCTCCCACACTCCAAAAACATACCAGTGGTTTGATTGGCTGCTATTTAATTAACCCTAGTGTCTCTTGCTCGGAATTTAGACTGTGATCTCCATTGGGGCAGGGACTGATGTGAGTTCTCTGTACAGCGCTGCAGAATTAGTGGAAGTATATAAATAGCTGATGATGATACACATGGAAGTACTCCCAGGCAGTACTTGAGGGCAGAATATCTGGAGAAATACAATTTCCCCAAAATATCAGAACACTGTTCTCTTTTGGTTCAGCTCCTATCTCTCCAACTGCTCCTTCTCTGTCTCTACCTCTGGCTCCTCCTCCCCATCTTCCTTACTTTCCATTGGAATCCCACGGGGCTCCGTCTTTGGTCCTCTGCTCTTTTCTTTGTACACCTCTTCATTGGGTGATCTTATCAGTTCCTTAGGCCTCCAGTTTAACCAAATCTACATGTCCCCCCCCCTCCTCACTAAGGTGTCCTGCTGCCTCTCTGCCATTTCCTCCTGGATGTCCCAACATTTCCTCAAACTCAATATGGCCATGTCTCAATTTAAAGTCTTCCCTCCCTCAAGAGACTCCTTCCCGCCCATCCTCTCCATCACTATTGGTGCTACCAACATCTCATCTCATCTCCCCAATTTCGATGCCTGGGTTTCAACCCTTGACACCTCCCTCTACTTCACCATCCACATACTATCCCTTGCCCAATCCTGCAACTTCCATCTCCGCAATATAACCCTGGTCAGACCCTTCCTCTCCATTGATGCCACCAAAACTGTCATCTCCCGATTTGATTACTGCAATCTCCTCCTTACTGGTCTCCCACGTACTCGTTTCACCCCTCTTCAGTCCATACTCAATGCTGCAGCCTGACTAATCTCCCTCTCTTGCCAGTCTTCATCTGCTTCCTCTCTCTGTCAAGTTCTACACTGGCTCCCACTCCGTTACAGAATCCCCTTCAAATTCCTCACCGTCATCTATAAAGTCCTCTCTAACTCCACTGTTCCATACCTTTCCAACCTCATCTCCATTCATGCTCTGTCTCGCCCTCTACGGTTAGCCAATGACCGCCGCCTCTCCTCCCATCTGATCACCACGTCTCACTCCTGCATTCAAGATTTCTCCTGTGCTGCTTCCCCTCCTTCTCTGGAATGATCTCCCCCATTCTATCAGACTCTCCCCTACACTGCAAATCTTAAAATGCTCCCTCTCCCCTCTAGATTGTAAGCTCCCTTGAGCAGGGCCCTCTTATCCTCGTGCCCTCTTCCGCCTGTGTACCATCGCACTCGGCTCCCCAGCCTCTTTTTCTACTTCTCGACACTTCACTCCTGCCCCTGTCTTTACTCTTCTCCCTTGCCTTTGCTACCCCATCATTGCCCTGATGCTGTCAGTGCTCATACTGCTGGGCACAGGTTCAGTCTCCTTAGTTCACTTCCCGACTTCCTCCATCCCCTTCCCACTTACTATTTGTTCTGGACTTCACTTTTGCCCTGTGCACATGTTCTCAGCCGAATTTGTGTTTATTGCACTTTGTCTTTGTACTGCCCTATATGCCCGGTTCCATTTTGTCCCATGCTCTATGTACAGCGCTATGAAACCTTTGTGACGCCTCACAACTAAAAGATATTATTAATAATAATAATAATAATAATAAAATAATAATAATAATAATAATAATAGTAAAAAACATAAAAAAATTATAACTATTTAAAACAATGCCATTGAAAAAATGCTGTATTAAAATAGTAAAACATTTATTTCATTTATATCTTTACCTATTGCCATCCTGAACAATTCTGCTGCAATCCTTGTTAAATAGGCTTCCAAGCTGAAGCTTTCGCCGTCAAGTCCCAGTGAATTTTACCGTTGGTCTTCAGGTATAGGGATTTTCACCTTGTAAAAAATAGACCCCTGACCAATCTACTATTGCAGGCACTCAATGAAATCTCAAATGACTCTAGCTTTTCGCAACAATCCCTTGAGACACATATTACAATCATTCCTAAAGAATGAAAGGACCACTCCCAGTTCTCAGTTCTCCAACTATAGGTCAGTTTCCTGTTAAATGTCTGCCTACATAGAATTCTCAAACTCTATAAGAACCTAAAGGTGATGATCAAAATTAAATTTTTCCTCTCATATCGTTTCAGTATCGGAAGTGGAACTAGAAAGGTATCCTATGATCTTTGATTTGTGCATGGAGGCACCAGCGATGTCTATCAGTACCAACCCAGGTATTTGTGCCGACGGCCTGGTGGTAGGGACCACAAATTAGCTTTATTCGTGGATTACCTATTGGCAATTATCACTAAACCAGTGGTCTAATTGCCCAATCTCATGACCGAAGATTTGGTCAGCTACAAGATTTCAAAATAAATTTTGCTAAGCCAGTTACTCTAAACTTCTCAATGCCTTCCTCAACATGAAGTGGTATCCAACAAGCATTTGCCTTGCACCCTGTCCAGATTAAATACCTAGGGCTAGATTTACTAAACTGCGGGTTTGAAAAAGTGTGGATGTTCCCTATAGCAACCAATCAGATTCTAGCTGTCATTTTGTAGAAAGCACTAAATAAATGAAAGCTTGAAGCAGCTTAGTAAATCTAGGCTCTAGGCTTTCTCATAACAAAAGATCTTTCCCAGCTGTTTAAGAGGACATTTGGGACATTAACTCTCAAACTTCCCACTGAACGTAAAGGATGGCGCTAATGCAGTTTCCCCTGGCTAGAAAGAATCAACATCATCACTGCAGCTAATGTGGAAAGCAAGGTGATCTCCATGATGCACTATTTCTATGCAGTATTCACAAGCTGCATTGCATTTGGGACAGAGCTTGACTGTATGGATATGCCCCTAATTTGTACTTAGCTTTCTAGGTTGATATCTTAAGCAGGACATAAGTCCCGATCAGTTTTTTTTTTTTAAAGTCTGGTCAATTGTCCAAAACATTGGCATAAATCCAAATGACAATCAAACCACTACAACCAACTAAAGATAATCCAATAGCTTTCAGTGTCAAAAATCTTTTCAACATGTGTATAGAGTAATCAAACGACACTACTGGCTTTCTTTGTGTATCTGCTGTAAATGTCTTTCTGCTCTGTGACTCAATGGTATTGTAACGCATACAGCCTTACATGGTTAGGTCCCGCTCCTGCTGATGGCAGGCGAGGTCACCAGGGGCGACATTAGTATACTATGCACGTGCCTAGTGAGAATTGAAGATGCGACTGGTGCCCAGGGTTTAGCCGTGAGAAAGAGTCAGCTATAGCTAGTTCACATGGGAGACCAAAGTCTATAAAAGACTCTGGTCTCCCCGCAACAGTGGTGAGAGTGTGTGTCGGGGCCTAGGAAGACAGATGTGTGGTCCCAAGTCCCCAACAGAGCAAGAGGGGTGCGTAGTGGATGCCACAGGGCCACAAATGTATGACTCCACTAAGGAGTCTAAACCCGACAGTAGCTCCAAGACTTCATTAGAATAAGAGGGGTGAGCAGTGGGTACATGGGGGTGCATTAAGGACCCCATGAGGGGTTGTTAAGAACCCCAATGTAACAGGAGGCACCAGAGGGGTACTCCCCGGTGCCTGGGATGCCCTAAACATGTTGAAAGCAGGTGCGTGATGGCTGCCACGAGGGCTGGCATACAACAAGAAAGGGGAAGTGTCCCAGCAATAAAAGGTACACAGCAAAGTAACCAGTAGAGGGATCTCCACCTTTAGGGGTATCCCAGAAATAACATTACCACAGCGGTCCACTCCACATCATGGCTGTGTAAAACACCTGTGTACTTGGGGGGTGTCCTCTGGTAATGGTTGCCTGTACCCTCCAGCTGGCTGGGGCAACAAGTCGTTTGTTCAGAAACAAAAATATTTTTGCATGTGACCAGCTTTAGGCCTTAAACCCATTATTGTTCTTAAATATATTTTACATGTGTTTTTAACATTTATAAAATACATGTAAATAGATCTGACACTGGATGGTTTTTACTGTTTCCATATCCATTGGCATTTATCTTGGGCTCCTTTGTATTGTAGTAATGTGGCCTACGCTGGACATTGTCTCCTCTCTGTGTCTTTATTTGTTGGGCCTAACTCTCATTATTCCCAGACTTCAGTCAATGCTCCAGTTGCTGATTTATACTAAAAAGAAAAAAATGTCTTATTCCAGATGCCCATAGATCTGTGTTGTGTGCGGGCTCTGAATCAGGTCTTTAAGGACAGTAGCTATGCCCCTGGTTCTCTGCAGGCTGACACAGCTGACAGTGTGAAATGCTATGCTTTCTAAACCAGAGGGGCTGTCATGAGGGACAATTAGGTCTTTGCCGTGAAACAGTAGCAAGCAGCTGTATGGCAGCTTAGTAAGAGGACACCTATGTGAGCTCCAATGGACTAGACTGAAATTGTACAGCTGTGATGCTGATTTTAGGAAGTCTCAAGTAAGGGGGGAGGTGTTACTATGTCATCTGTAAAACAGATGACAGTGTAAGACACTTCTCTTTAAAGAGACCTGAGAGCTTGTCCTACATGCATCAATCTGAGCTACTGGACAAACAGTATGAACATCAAATAATCAGATATATGACCAATCTTAGCACACACAGAACAACAAAATGTTGTTCTGAAATCATTCACTGGTCACGGTGTTTATCTGGGAATGATGAACTACACCCCCCCCCCCCTCTGAAACACAAACAAAGATTGATTACATTTCAATAACAAATACATTTTGCTGCACAAACGTAAGATTCTTTTGTCTTTCTCACTTAACATATAACATACAAAACAGGTTGGCAGGCGCGGGTTGGGAGGTATCAGCCCGGGGGGCGCACAGGCGGCCGCATCACATGACACGCGATGCGGCCACCTCATAATGGCGCGGCCGCATTGCGTGTCATGTGATGCGGCCGCCTGTGCGATGCGGCCGCCTGTAATATAAAAATGTTTTTTGCATCCACGGCGGGGGACGGGGGGAGGCGGCCGGCCCGAACAGCCGCTAGACTGAGCGGCCCGGGTGCCCGCTGCCACCTGGTCCAGCCCGCCCCTGCATGTTGGGCCTGATTCATTAAGGGAAGTAAGGCATACTTGCAAACTTCTTCTAATTGGCGTCCGGGAGCTGCCAGGGGGAGGTGGGCGTGTGGTGGGCGGGGCTCAGAAAATCTCACAATTTTGGACCCGCCCCCTTGACGTAATGACGCGTCATTTTACAGCGGTGGGCGGTGCCAAATGCCGCGCATTTTGGGCCTAATTCTGCCCACTTCAGATGCGGGAGACTGCCATACACTCCCTGGAGTCCGGGAGACCCACCCGGAATCTGGGAGTCTCCCGGACATTCCAGGAGAGTTGGCAAGTATGAAGTAAGGCAACAAAATGTGTTTTCTCCTGGACAAAACCATGTTACAATACAAGGGGTGAAAATTAGTTTATTATTTTGCACATAAGATAAATACTAGCTGTATTTTCATGTAGCACACAAATACTTGATAGCTTTATTTTTACACTGAAATTTAAAGTTGATCTAGAACATGCTTTACCCAAACAATACATCTATCCCCACATTTTAATTTTATCTCCTCCTCTAATGAAACATGGTTTTGCCAAGGTGCAAAGTTACTATTTATTTTTGCTTTACTTTCCTTAATAAATCGGTTTTGTCCATTTGTCCAGAAATGACTGGATTGGACAGGGTGCCTTGAAAGCTGACATTGATATTTTATGTACCTAACTATTAATGGTATCCTCCTTAATAGAGATGGCTTTGTAAATTGTTAACAAGAGAAAGATGCAGACAGATTAAACTGTAGATAAAAACCAATGCAAACATGCATGTAAACACAAACATTTATTACAGGTTGTAAATGAGCACTGTGTAATGCCCCCCACTTCCTTGACTAAATCTGGGTACACACTACAAGGTTTTCATCCAATAATCGGCTCAATCAGCCGACATACGACCGCTTGCTCAAAAGTCGGGTCAGTGTGTGCAGTGTCACGATGGTCGAAAGTCTGCCCAAATGGACGATTGTAGCCTCATTTAGTTGATCGTACCGTTTAATATTTTCGTTCCAATCTCGTTTCCGCTGTGTAGTGTGTATAAACTTCCGACCGATCCACAAGTGAGTACGAAATTACAGTCATTGCTCACGACAACATGGCTGTAAAAAGTCGCTAAAGGGACGTCCGCTCTTCCCTTTATCATCCTAAACAAGGCTAGTGTGTATGCAGTCCATGGACCGAGCGATCGGAACATCGATCGCATGTAAAATCGATCGGCAAAAAAGTTGGTGGAAAATTATGTAGTGTGTACCCAGCTTTAGACTATTATCTTAGTGGAGCAGGGGTACTTATTAATAATTATTCCTGTGGTCTCACTATATATGCCCTGCGGAGCATTGTGGCGCCTTACAAATCAACATCAACAATAAAAATAATGGTTTGGTGCCTGTTATACTCTTTCAACTGCAATGACAGTACGGAGCTGACTATATTATTTAATAGAGGAATATTAATGTCTTATAACAGTGGTGCAGATAGTTTTCTGGTACACAGTTTCCTTGGTATATCGTCACAACCCAAGCAACAGGCGTTATAACCTGTACTTAGGAGTTACACCCAAATTAATTATTCATATTGTAAGCTTTTGTTTTCTCTACAGAGCATGAACCAGAGAATACAGTTGCCAACAATTGCTAATTTCCACAGAAGTTGCCTGTTTTTATCCTAAATTAGGTACAAGTTAAGATTAATTGATGCTTAAAAATGTAAACAAGCATTGTAATTCTGTTGTGGCCAAGTCATGATTTCAGGAATAGGGTGCACTATATGTATACTTCATGTTCTGGTTTTATATTATTATTACTACATTTATGTAGCGCCAGCATCCTCAGTAGCGCATTACAAGTGGAAAAATAGACACTTCTGCCGGGTAGCAACGTGCTTCAATTAATTTTCAATTGTTGGTAAATCATAGCTGCCTCACGAATTTCTGGGAGTTCTCCTGGGAGACCAGGGCAACCTCCTGCATCTACCAACTTCTTTAGTAATTTGGTGGGGGAGGGACTAAGTGACATGATTCGCAGCAAATCACGTTACCATGGTCACTCCCTCTGCTGTAATAAGCTAAAAATGGCGATGTTTCGTTGAGGAGGCGGGGCCTAATAACACTATTCATGTGGCCACGCCCTAGGACATGGCAGCGAGATCTCCCCTCAGAAGTTGGCAAGTATGATATAAGAGATGTGGGAACATGGCAGTAGGGTTCTATGAAGCCCCAGAAATGTGTGTCAAAATAATTTTTATTTAAATTCTTCCTGCAAATCGGGATCACCTACTTCCTATCAGCCATCTACAATTTTTTTGGCAGCAGCAGGCAGCAAAACACAAGAAGTGAAACCTATGAAGAGAGCTTAGCAGTTCTATTTTTTTTCGTGTTGGCATATAAATCAGCTTTGTTTGAAAATAACAGCACATAGGTATGAGAGGACCAATCACAAGCGTTCTTCCCGCTCACACCCACCAACTTTAAACTTTTTGACGGGGAATTCAGGAGAACCGGAGTTGCCCATGGGAAAATGGCTACACAGAAAAGCCCCTATGTCTCTGGCTACAGAAGGAGGGAGATGGAATTGCAGCTTTAAGTGAAAATAACTGAGAACAGTTTGCACTTTAACAGATGCAGGTTCAGTCCCAATACGAATAATGGGTAAATTATCATCACCCTCATCACCAACAGCAGGGAGAACAGCATATATCTTCACCTTTACTTTTCAGACTAGTTTCTCAGGTCTGTTAGGAACCCCTCTAGCAGGTACAGCACAACCCGGAGTCTGCTCTGCCAGTCTGGTGTTCACTGGAGCCCCTAGTGGTGGGGATAGACTTGGCCGCAGACTAGCAGAGGCTCGTGAAGTGTGTACCGGCTGGGGAGAACCCAGGAAAGCGAAGTGAAGTCCAGGCAAGGGTCGAGGGCCAACAGCAGACAGCAAATCCAATAAACAAGCCGAGGTCAAGGGTCACGCGCAAACAGGAAAGTCGGTAAACACGCCAGGGGTCAGGGTCACAAAAAACACAGGCAGGGTCCAAATCCAGACGAGGGGTCATACACAGGCAATCCAACAGAATATCCACAGGACAGGAACAAGGAGCAGAGCAGGTCAGCAGAACTGGTAGCAGTAAGCTATAACCGGCAGTGAGGCTTCAGACCTCACTGCCTTAAATACAACTATCAGCCAATCAGAGCCTAGCTCTGAAATCCTGTACAGCCCTGCTTGATTAAATAATTGAACCTAATTAGCCCACAGGCTTATTCACGCGCCCGGCTGTCCCCTGTTGCCAGGACGCGGCGCTAGAACCGCTGGCGTCCGACCATTGCCTTGAGCAGACTCCGGAAATGACGCCCCGGTCGTCAAGGTGACGGCCGGGACGCCAGGGGGTGCAGGAAGCAAGCCGCGGTGGCTGTGAGTACCGTCGCGGCTCGTGACAAGGTCTTTGTATGTTTCTCCCAAAGGAGACTGATAATCTTTGAGCACATACTACACATTTGAACACTGTCATGTTATCAATGTCACTCAAAAAAATCTAAACTATGTAACCCTCCCTCCATTAATTTCTTGTATTTATCCTCCATCCCCTATTTTATTTTCTGTATCCCAATTGTTTCTAAATGCTTCAATAGAAATATTGAAGTAAAAAGAAAAAAAAAATTCTAACCTGATGATTTTTGGTCTGTAATGTCGACTGGCCGTCTACGTATTGTATTGTTGTTAGCTTTTTAGCTGGGAACATCCTTAGCTCTATTGTAAGGCTGTAGGCAATGGAGGTCTAGCAGCCATGGAACTGTCTGTGTAGGTGAAAACAGTATTAAAATTAAATTTCCTTCACAGTAAAATATTGTTGTTGGGGTTTTTTGTAAGGTAAGTTTATCTGTTTGAGTCTGTCCTGTTCCCCGCAGGCGTTACATTTTGGCGTAGTCGGCAGGATCAACGATGGCTCATTGGGGGATCATTCCGCGGTACGAGGGACCCAGCTGTGTCGTCTCTTGCGAGGAAGTGGCAGCGTGCATGAAGCAAGCTTTGGAACGTTGCAGAAAGAAGAACAGAGGCACTAAGCTACGACAGGTGAAAGACACGCGGTGCTGGAAGTGTGGGTTGTCCGGACACTTCGCACACAACTGCCCGGACGTCAAGGGGTTCTCCGGTGAGTGGGAAGACGAGGAAGTCTTCGGCGAGTGGGAAGACGAGGAAGTCTTCGAGAAATGGTCTCCAGAGAAGTCGGAGTCTGGAGGGAAGGATCGGCAGAGCCTGTTGACTGGTGGATCGCAGGTGATCATCCCATCCAAGCAAGATTTGCGACATGAATACCCACAGCAGCAAGATGCAGCAACCGGGGTATGCGAGACGTCGGATACATCAGACGACTGGTCCGTGGCTGTGGAGGAGTTGGTCCCTGAAGACGAAGGGAGACCTGAGGAGACTCTCCACTGGAAAGCGTCGTATCCGGAGACATGTGAAGATGTCTGCCCGGTGGTACCTGAGAGGATGGAAGTCATCAGTACCACGGAAGAGAGAGCTGCTAAAGAAGTACCGCACCAAGAAGACGGTACTCTAGAGAGTGCAGCTGGTGAGTGGTGGGTGTTGTCACCCTCTGAAGAAGCTTCCAGAGCCACAGCAGAGGTATCAGATGATTGGGAGGTTCCGGCGAACGCAGAGGAAGAGACCCCCTGGATACCGGCTTTGGGTGAGGAAGTTGCCAGGATGGTGTGGATCCTGCGCGAGAGGGCATTACCACAGAGGATCCGACGGATGCGAGTCAGGGATGCCAGTAAGCGACCCTTGAAGAAGGATGGAGAGGGGAAGATGTCGATTGTGGGAACCACAATAGAAAAAGGTGGGGGAAATGTAGAGGTGTGCCCCCTGGCTCCAGTTCCCGTGAAGAGGGCGATGATGGAGGCTGCTGCTGTGCCCCAGAAGAGGCTGAAGATGGTGCTGGCTGCTGTGCCCATGAAGAGGGCGAAGAAAGAACAGAAGAAACTCTACTCACCGATCCAGCGCTGAGTATTTCTTCCTTCCTGCAGGGGTTGACAGTGGAGGGAGGATGAGCCAATCAGGGCTCACCTTCCTCCGCTGGCCAATCAATGGCCGGATCGGTGAGCCAATCACGGCTCACCTCCAGCCGTTCAAAAGATTGGCGCCGCGGCGAGCCAATGAGCGCTCGCGGCAGCACCCAGTGATGATGTCGCGCCGGCGGTTATATAAGCCACCGTGCAGCACCATCTTAGCAGAAGTTCGTTGGCGCAATGAGAAGAGGACATTGTGGGACGTCCAGAGCGGCGGATCAAGAAGACGCCGGAAGTGGCAGGGTGCCCTTGTCAGGGCAAGGAGCTACCCTGCCACTGCTAATCACTGCCAGAGATGTCGGCGGGGAGCCCTTGTAAGGGCTAAGAGCGCTCCCGCCCAGAAGAGGGCAGCGACGGAGACGCCGGTGGGGAGCCCTTGTAAGGGCTGAGCGCCCCCTGCCCTGAGAGCTGATGCAAGACCCGCGCCTAACAGAAGAGGCGCTGCCGGCTGGAGGGCCTGGAAGACCCGGAGGAAGAAGAGTGCGGGGCAAGCTGAGTATCCTGCGCAGAGCAGGTAAGTATACTCAGCACTTAGGTCGGGCACAAGGCCCGTGGCCACAGTCGGGCGCTAAGCCCGTTGGCACTTGTTAGGGGCATAAGGCCCAGGGAACTGGGCATAAGGCCCTGTAAAGAAAGTTAGTGGGCTTAAAGCCCAAAGGTGCATAAAGGGCACAAGGCCCTTGTAGTTAGGTAGTGGGCTAGTGCCCATACTCAGGTAGGCCGCAAGGCCTAGTAAGGTAGGGGCTAGTGTCCCTAGGTGACAGGGCACAAGGCCCTAGTTAGGGGCTGGAAGCCCAAAAGTAGAAGGGCAAAAGGACCTAGTTAGTGGGCTCAGAGCCCAACATAAAGAGGGGGCTAAGGCCCATAGTCAAAGCACATGGCTCTGTAGCCAGCTGGGCAGAGAGGCCCATGGTGTAGGGCATAAGGCCCTGGTTGTAGTCAGTGGCATGAGAGCCCTGAGTTGAGTAGGGCGCGGTCCTGTGCGTGTGGTGAGTACACTAGGTGGGAGACAACAGTAGAGCAGAAGGCTCCTGTTAGAGCTGTATTAACCGGCTGGTTAGATAGCAGCTGTGTACTTGCCTGGTCAGCCTGCCATATACTGTAACAAGTATTATTCTGCTGTGCGGCAAATATTGCCTTGTCTATTGTATTTTGGTGTGCTGTATGTTTCTTTCCAGGTGCAAGACGTCAGGCCCCCATTAAAGGTAGGCTCTTGTACTTGTTGTTTTCCTGCATTGACCTATACTGTGGGGACCAGGTGTAGTTACAAGCTTACACATAGCCAGGGAAAAAACACACCGTAGTTTTCCCGTCCCGTAGGTCCCTGGGGTTATGCTGGTTTCCAGAGGGGGTGATTCAGTATCTTACTGGCAGTGCAGTACAGCTCGATTGAGTTCCAGGGGCGGCCAGTGGTTCTGGTTGAATGTCCCAGTCCTCAGTTTTGGCAGGTTCTCTGGCGGTTCTGGAGTGTTCCGCTTGAGTGGAGGCAGTTGTTTTGAGTTCCGGCGGTGACGATTGGTGGTTCCTTGCGCTCCGGTGGTGTGTTGTTCCAGTGAGCCTCTTTCGGGCCTTGTGCAGCCAGTATTTAGGATTCCGTGGGTGACCCCATAGCAAGAAGACAGTCTTCTTGGTACGACCTGGGTGAGGGTGTTAGGAACAGCCCTCCGGAATAGACCGTGAACACTGGCTGGTGTCCCCCGTAAAGTGAGTAGGTCCCGGTAGTACACCACACCCAGTTAGAGTTATTGTTATATAGTTGAGTTGCGTTACCGGCCATTAGTAGTTGTTAGGGTCGGGTCGCCTATTGTAGTAAGTAGTTTTGTGGGTGTACATCTTAGCCTCACTGGTAGAGTAGAGGGAGGCTGTGGGTTATCTGTCATATACAGGTGTCAGGAAGGAGCAGGAGAACAGGACCGGAAGTTAGAGTGCCCCGGTGAGTAAACGTTTTTTTCTGTCTTTTGGTTAGGCCCTCTCCGAGAGGTGAGTGGGGTACTTGAGGCAGGACTGTTCCTGGTCTCAAGTGCCTGTAGTCCCCCGCGCCCTTGGCAAGAGAAAAACGAGGTGGCGGCAAGCGAGCTTGACTAGAGTGTCTCTGCTCATTGCCATGGTCTCGGACAGCCCTTTCCTGGTAGGCCCGGCCGTAATTGTTTCTTCCGTAGAGGGAAGTGGTTGGAGGTGACATAGGGTCGGTTGCTGATCTGCTGGGATAGGACAGCGGCTGGGGTGCATCGGAAGCGAACGGGAGGTGACCATCGTTTGTAAGGTAAGTTTATCTGTGTGCGTCTTTCCTGTTCCCCGCAGGCGCTTACACAGATCACAGATGCTACTACAATCCAGGAAGAATAATTTTAGATGGGCTGTAAGCAGAGGCTGGCTGGCAAATTTTAGCCGTGGTGGGGGGAGGGTCGGCTCAGCAGTCTATTAGGAACAAAAAAATGGCTTCTGTTTCATGCACCTAATGCTCTAGGGGCCCTGGAAGGCTAGACCCTCCCCCAAACTTTTACTATGGGGTCTGTCAATGAAGTGTTCTGCCCCTTATCTAGACCAATTTGCAACACATTAATCTGGGGATTCCTGGAAATCAGTCAATGTTGTGAATGAGAATCCAGGCCAATCTTTCTATTTGTACTGCACCAAATGTCAGTTCTGTCAGTGAAGTGGCAGCATTGGATGGAAGAGGGTTGTGATCACCAATGACATCACTAAATTCATCCCAAAGTAGCTCTATGTGAATTGATTACTTTATAATTTTATATCCCCCCCTCCAAAAAAAAACATCAACAAAAAAGCAAATCAACAACAACATATCATACAGTGGGAGAGCACCAACATGGGGCATTATTTATCAAGGATTATTTTTTTAAAAAAAACAAAGATTTTTTACTATGCGATTTAAAACACCAATTTTATTAAAGACAAAGCCCCTCTGACATATCACGGTCTGCCTCTTCATGTGCTCCACAGAATGGGACTGCAGTGTGTTGGCACGGTTAGGTTGACCATCCTGTAAATAAAGTAGAATATATTAATCACCTGGAAATACTAAATAAGGAACAAAGGGTCTGTTGTGTGATAATGCCCTCTTAAGGGGACCTGTCCTGCTGAGAGTGACTCCATCTCATCAAGCAAACTTTTTAGCACTTCAAAAGACAGCCCTACTCATCACAGAACTGTGACCAGTAAGCCTTGAATGAGTGGGAATCCTCTTAATAGGGGCAGCTAAACCTACAAGCACTGATTAGAGCCTAATGCTGTGGATAATGTGAAACTATTAACACTGTCAGGACAGATCATTCTCTCTTCATGAGTTAGGAAGGGGGAGGATACACAGTACATTTCCAATCAATGCCTGTAGTCTAAATATCAGTGTTAATGAAACCTTCACATATAGAAAGTGGGCCGACTATATCATCTCAATAAGCCAGTTCCTCCATTAGATTGTAAGCTCTCTCTTTCCTCCTGTTCCTTTTCTATTCCCATCTGTCCAAGATGTGTGTCCTTGTTTGTTCGATATAATGCTTTATATTTGCCCATTATTTTAGTTATTTAGTTCAGTATTTTGCTTGTTTTATGTACATGCATAAATCCCTACTGTAGAGTACTGCGAAATATTGTGGTGTCTTATAAATAAACAATAATAATTACTACAGATAAATGTCTCTCATGCTCTCAATTCTTATCCTAATTTGAAAATAGAAGGATTATTTACACTTTCTTTTCTTTAAATATGTTATTTTGAGGATAACTTATTTCACACAGAGAACCTTTTATTTCTGCATATATGGATTTGCTACTTTAATAGATCTGCCACGGTAAAAAGGAAAATACTATCATTTACAGATCACAACAGAAGAGTGCCACCTTGTGGAAAATTGTCATACAAATAAGGTAAAACCCTTGCCAGGACTAGTGTATATGCAATGAACTACTTCTTTTAGGTGTATGTGGTAAAATTCAATATTTGATGTTAACTTAGCATTTATAGATTTATATGATTTTTATAACTTATTATTAAAAGGGTTGGTTCACTTTGACATCTTAAACAAATACAGATATCTGATGATCAATTAAAAAAAAACTGCATGAAAAATTCACCATACTGGCTATTTATTATAAATATGTTTTTACAGGAATCAAGCACAAATCAGCAGGTACACAATGTTACAAAACACTGAGCATAACAAAGTTTTATAGCTGATATCTAACTTGTGTATCATAACGATAAATCTGGTGGCGTTGAAATGTGCAACTGATGTTGACTCTTCTTTTTTTACATAATTAAAGCGGTAAGGAAAGTTAAGATGTTTAAGCTCCAATCAAAAAAGGGGAGAGGGCAGATAGGGTGGGAATGAGACGCAAATGAGAGAAGAGGATGAGAAGAGGGTGGGTGAAGTTTATGAAGGTTCTTGTCCAGATAAGTTGGCTCCTGGATCCTTCAGTGTGTTCCTGGAAATAATGATCAAGTGTTCTACTGAATATTCTGTTTCAATGTGTTCCTGATTATTTTCCATCATTCTTCGGTGCTCCTGCCTATTCCATACCTGTTATATTGGTAAAGTGGCACGCTCCTGAAAAAAATCACTGTGGTTACTACAGTAGTTTCTTCTATACCACCACAATATTTGGACTTTCGAGATGTTTTCAATAAGCAGCAGTAAAAATTTTGCCACTATATTGTGCATGGGACTGTCCCATTGATCTAATTTCTGGTAAGATCCCACCTTGTGGCTGTGTCTATCCACTGTCTCTTTCAGAAATACAGACTATGTCTTACTATGTCAAGGAAAACCGCCACCGTGGTTTTATTAGACCCTCCACTTCCCCATCAGGGGCAGAATTCCTTTTTTGTAAAGAAGTAAGATAGGAATCTTCAGCCATGCATCGATTGCTGGCGTCTAAATTCTGTTACAATCAAAAATAGCTATGAACTTCCTCTGATTACTGAACTGTTTGTTCGCATCAAGGGACTCACATAATCATAATCTCATTTGCTTATGTAAGGGAGATGCCTTCAATATCAGTGACACCCATTATGGATATCTGGTAACGTCATTCGAGTTATGCTATGTACCAGCTGTCTTCCAAAGTTTTATCAACAAGATTTTTAGGGACTTTTTGTGTCGTGAATGACATTTTGATTTATTCTGAGGCTCTGAATACTCATCGTATTCATGTGGCTGAGGTACTCTCTCATCTTTGGAAGCACCAACTTTTTTGCCAGATTCAAGTCTTTCTTAATGTGATCAAATGCCCTTCCTGGTATACCATTTGGAGATGGTTCAGGTCTCCAAATGAATCCAGAGAAGGTATGAGCAATGTTAGAGTGGCCTCAAACACCTGATAACTCTTTCTTGGCTTTGCCAATTATTGCTGTCAATTTATTCAAGAATATTCCACTATGGCATTCCAATCATAGCTTTAACTCATTAATGTGCTAATGCCAAAAATTGTCCATCTTCAAAGTACAAGGCATTTCTCACTCTCAAACAAGTGTTTTCTTCTGCACCAACAGTCAAGGAACCATTTTATGAGAAGTAGATGCATCATCTATTGGAGTAGGAACAAATCTCTCTCAAAGATATTGTACCTGGAAGTTACATCCTTGCAGCTTCTTTTCTTGCAAATTTCTTCCAGCTGAGGATAATCACATTATTATGGACAAGGAGATGCTGGCCTTGAAGTTCGTTCTGGAGGAATCAAGGAGCCTTTTGTCCAGTAAAAGTCTTCACGAATCATAAAATGTATATTTTTAATCTCCTCAATGCTTGACCCTCCTCATGTGTAATGGTCACTATTTTTTACTTGCTTCAATCTTCATATAACATTCAAACTTGTGGATAAAAATAAAAAAGCACCTGCTTTATCTTATTCCTTTGACTCAGATCAAGATCCGGAAATCGTCCTATAGTATATCCTCAATGTTTTTTAGATACCTTTACTATTGCACCTCCTCTGGGTAAAACTCTGGACTCTCTAAAATTACAAAAAAAGTTACTTCATTGAACTCATTCCTCCACATATGCTGGTTTTCACAAAGCCCAAAGCTTTATTGAATGAACAGACACATAGGGGGAGAAGGAGAAGAGGGAGACAGAAAAATCAATCATCTTCCTCTTCCTCAGGATTGTCAATGGTGTTATAGTCTCTTAGTAGGCTGTGGATCCACCTGCGACAGTCCTGGATGGTCATCTTCTCCCGCTTCAAAATGAGGCAATTCCTGCAAGCCACATAGCGTCTTTAAAACAGTTCATAAGGCTCCAGGCCTTTTGGATTGCCCCATGGTGTGGGTCCCAGGAAATAATCCATAAAATACCAAATGGAATGAAAGATAAGTCCTGGGCACACTGTCCTTAACTTTGTGTTCCAAGGCATTCAACAGTGCCTGTGCAGTGGGGCAGTCCCAAAAAATATGCTGTGCTGTTTCCCTTCTGGTGATACATAAGGGGCAGTGAACATATCTGTACAGGTTCCGGGAGTGCATGAATGTCCTGAAAGGCAGACCTCCCTGGAAAGCCATCCATGCAATATCTTTATGTCTCTTAGAGGCCACATTCTCCCACATGTGTTTTGCTGTAGCAACAGGGAGCCCTAGAACAGACTCCATAATGTTTTTCACTCTGATGAGCTTGTGGACAGTTTTTGGCTTCCACAAGTCTGGTTTAAGTCCCTCCAGATGGTGCTCCCTCACAAATTGTCCAACATCCAGGTAAAACCAAGGTGTAGTCCAGTTGTAAGGAAAGGAGCTGTCCCACTTGTCCCAACCAAGGTCCTCCAAAGAGGCAGGAGGAAAAAGCAAGATATGGACTTCCCAGTAGAGCAAATGTTCTTTTCAATAAGAGTGCTGCGGATGCAGTTACAAACGAAGAAGGCTCGCAGCATGGTGGGGATATCCGGGATCCCTTTCCCACCTTTGAGAGGCTCCTTGTACATAACCAACTGCTTCACTTTTGTCCATTTTGGAGCCCCAGATGAAGTGGAAGATTGTCCTCGTGATGGTCTTGCAGACAAAAGCAAGAGGTGGCCAAGCTTGGGCTGTGTACTGAAGAACGGGAAGAATCTCGTTGGGCAGCACCAGTGCTTTCCCTTCGATGGTAAGGTCTCTGAGGCTCCACAAGCCAATTTTTTGTCTCACATTAGCGAGTCTCTCTTCCCAACATTTCAGGGCCACACCCTCTCCACCAAATCAAGCTTCAAGAATATTGATGAAGTCTGACTTGATTGTAAAGGAGAATGCGGCGGGGGATGACAGGTGCCACTGCCCGAAGAGCACCGCCTTTGACTCCCCGCAGTTGCCCTTTGCTCCTGAAACTCAGCTGAAGTTCTCGCAGGTTTTGGTGAACACAGTAAGTGCAAAAGACAGTGACGTTGTCCATGTAGAGTGAACTCTTGGCCTCTAGACGGTCTGGGCCCTGTACGGTGATGCCTCTTATCTCTGGATTCCGTCTGGTGCACATCGCGAAGAGCTCTATACAACAAACAAAAACAAGAGGTGAAAGAGGGCACCTTGTCTGAACCCAGACATGACCGAAAAGGGGTCAGTTTTCCAGCTGTTCACCAACACTGAACTGTAAATGTCAAGGTACATCAGGTTAACATAAGAACAAAACATCACCCAAGCCAAAAGCCAAACCTGCGCATAAAATCATGAGGAACTCGATCAAAGTCCTTCTCCTGATCAAGACTGACCAGGGCCACGTGTGCATGGCTATCTTTGATGTAATGGACCGTGTCTCTCAGCAGCGCAAGGCTGTCTATAATCCTGCGACCAGAAATGCCACAAGTCTGATCCGGATGAACAAACTGCACAATGACAACCTATATTGTTGGCTAGTACGTTGGCAAGGATCTTGTAGTCCACGATCAGGAGAGAGATGGGCCGCCAATTTTTAAGGTCACATCTCTCTCCCTTGTGCTTATACAGAATCGTGATCAGTCCCTCTCTCAGAATAGGAGGCATTCTGCCCTCCACTACCATCTCCTCGTACAGCTCTAGCAGGTCCAGGCCAATGAGGTCCCACAGCGCAACATAGAGCTCCGCTGGAAGACCGTCACTGCCCGGGGTCCTACCCGGCCTAAAGGATCTAGCGGCAGAGTGCAGCTCATCCAACGTCAGGGGGGCGTTCATGGCTTCTTTACCTGAAGGATCAATAGTGTTAGTAATACCTGACAGGAATGTGTCAGCCGTGTCTGTGTCGATGAGTAGAGGTTGCTGTAGTAGTCTGTGACGACTACCATGACTCCCTCTTTCCCCTTTCTAGGAATGCTCTCGTCTCGCAGCTCAGTCAGGGAGGTGTGGCCGGAGTGTTTTCTGAAAAAGAAAGAGGCACATTTCTCACCCATTTCCAGATTCTCTACTTTGAAATGGAAGACAATGCGCCTGGACTCCTTCTCGAAGTGCCTTTTCAGGTCCCCCTTGGCCTCCGCCAGATCATCCTTCAGATCCCAGCTGCAAATTTGTAGATCCAACAGGGACTGCAGCTGACGTTGTAGCCTCCTGAAGTTTCTTTTCCTCTCACACGCCTGTTGTCTTCCCTTAGCCTAAAAGAAACTGCAAATCTTGCCCTTAACATATTCCAACCAGTTAGACGTACAATCAAAATAGCATTTATCAGTTTTTCCACATGATGTAGGCATCCCTCAGCTCCTCAACACATCCTCCCTCTCCAGCAGAGCACAATTCAATTTCCAAAAGACTGGGCCAGGAGGAAAACCGTGGCCCAGAACCCCCTCAAAGACAATGGCCCTGTGGTCTGAGAAGAAGCAGGGAACCATGACACGCCTGTTCTGCCTTACTGCCCTCGAGGTAAACACAAAGTGAATCCGGGAACACACTGAGCCATCCGGGCGGCTCCAAGTATAATTTACAGAGCCAGCCCCCATGGATCCCACTGCATCCCGCAAGGATGCTTCGACTACAATCTTCTCGAGCAACCTAGAAGAAACATTAAGTTTAGCAGTGCTGTTAGTATTATGTCCTCCTTCCTCTATATGACAGTTAAAATCCCTGGCCATCACTACCACCCTGGTGGTCGCGAGCTGGGCCCGCAAGGTCTGGAAAAGCTTCAAACGCTCATTCTTACCACCACACAGATTGGCCTGATAGGCTCACCTGCCCAAGAGCCATCTACCTTAAGCAATCTGACTCAGACAAACTCCTGAATGGAATCTAGTATGAAGAGGCTTCTCCTGCTAAGTATGGCGACCCCCGCAGACTTACAGTCACTTCCCCCAGACCAATAGGAGGGCCCATGAGACCACTGCCTACCCAGATGTCTATAAGAGCTAGAGAAAGGCAAAGAACATTCCTGCAACATGTAAACATCACATTTCTGACTATCAAGAAAGGAAAACACAGACTGATGTCTAATCTTATCCTTAACACTTCTCACGTTAATGGTAAAAAGAGAAAAAATAGCAATTAGTTGGGGGGAAAATGAAACTTAGCACATACAATACATTAATTATGATCCTCTCGTCCAGCTGATTAAAAGGAGAGGTCGGGCAGCTGCAGGAATTCATCCACCTCCAACTCCTCCTCCGTTTCCGAATCCTGAACTGCCAGCAGCTCAACCACCATCTCTTTCAAGTTCCCCTCCTGTGGAAGGGGGTCCTCTCCGAGCTCAACCGCTGGCTTCTTGAAAGTTTCAGAGTCGGCAGCTGGGCTGTCAAGCGCTTTCCTCTTCCTCCTCAATTTGTTCTCCTTACCTGCAACGGACACAAGAGGGGGAAAATCTTTCAGGGAAAGGGAGGGAGCTGCAGTAGCATTGGAGTGGATTAGTGGTACTTCAGGGGAGAGAGGAAGGGAGGGTTGCGACGGGGGGAGGGATGAAGGTGGGAAGAGGATGGGAGCGGTTTGGGGAGGGTCCGCCTATACTACGGATGCCCTGTTTATTAAGTAAATCTTTCATCTGCCTGGATGTCGTTTAGAAATTGTGCCAGATCGTGGAGTACAATTTGTTTCCAAATTTTGGAGAATATTGTGCAAGTTTCTGAACATTTGTCTGAACTTCTTCACAGCATATGATACAGAATGGTCAGACTGAATGACTGAATCAGGATTTGGAGACCTTTCTTAGGATCCATACCTCTGCCAATGAAGATAATTTGGTAGAGCTCCTTTCATGGGCAGAATTTGCATAATCATTTTCGTGCGACTTCTTCTTCCACTCTTCTCTATATGTTTTCCATCTTTTGCTACTAAAGCTTTTCTCTCCATCTAGGACTGAAGGACCTGCAGTCAATTCTTTAAGAGCTTGTCTGAGAATATCATCTTTCCAGAACAAATTTTAATTTGCCCAAGTAGCTCAACCCAGGCAAAGAACGCAATGACCTGGTATAGTGTGGAGTGCCTTCACAACCTACACGGAGGCCATTGCCACTAACGATCAATAACCGTGCCCTAGAATATACTGCCAGCTTGTCACCTGTATGTCTCTACCTGAGACCCCAGAAGTGCTGTCTATTCCTGGATCTGCCACTGAGCTGGTCCCGCAGTCCTGCTGCAGTGGTTCCCTGGGGCCCTAGCTCCGTGGTGTGGCTCAGCACTGTCCTGCCTCCACGGTGCAGATCTTCATCGCTGTCATCCTGACACCACGTGCTACTGCTGACAGCTGCACATCCCAGAATAAGTGTGTCCACTCGCCTGCAGCATTCTCTGCTCTGTAAGCTCACCAAAAATCCCCTGCAGCTTCCTGACTAATGCACATCAGGACGCCAGACATCTGACCCAGTGGTAGGTTGCCTTTCTGGCATTGCTAGCTTGTGTTCTGTGTCAAGGTCTCTGGCAACCCAGCATACTGTGCTTCATCCACGGTAATTCTACAAAGTGAGTACTCTCCTGCAGCTTTACCTCTGCTTGGCCTAGCAATTTGATTGACCTGATCAGATTGCTCTCAGTAACGTCTGTCTAGAATTCTGCTGACATCTAGTGGATGTTTGCAGATATTGCACTTTTTACATATTGCATAGACAAAATTCCATACTGGATGGCTGTACAACTGTGATTCTTAACAGTCTTTGTGGCCCAGCTATGTTGTGACTTTGAACTTGGTCAATGTAATTCGGGCAACCGAATGTAGGCTCCCTATGAGCCCCAGACCTTGAGAGGCCATGGCACTTTGACTGGAGTGCACTATCTTTCCAACACCAACAACCAGCCTTCCTTTTTCCTCTCCCCCTCCCCTTTGTTTTATACCTACAATTCTTTAATATTAACGGGGGGTACAGGAAAGGAAGAACAGAAAAAAGAAAAAAAAGCTACGAGAGGAAAAACTGAAGCTAAGAATTTACAAAGAAATCACAACCAATATGACCATTAAAACCAAGAGGCATGCTGCCCCCATATTTACATGCACAGCCCCCATATTTACAGCAGCTTCCAAGAAGACTGTGACCTCCTCACCACCCGTCGATCAGCCTCGCTCTTCAAGTCCTCTCTGCTTGTCAGATGCGGACATTGATCCTATAGTTTAGGCAGCTATCACTAACCTAGCACAGGACATTAAGCTTACTTTCCAATAATAACTTAAAAAAAGCTATTGTACAGAAATAGCAGCTCTTGGCTCTAGGACTGATACTCTTGGATCTAAAACTGATGAGATCTGTGGCACTAAGACGACCTGTGAGCATGAGCTAGCACTGCTTTGTACCGAAATGGAATCTGTGAAAGAGAAACAGGAAGACCAAGAGAACTTGGCAATTTACTTCTATTTTGCCACCGACGCTTAAGATTAATACTGCCTGTTGCTATATGTCGTCTATGTCCTCTTACATAGTATATTCCCCAATCAGAATAAGGATAGAAGCATTTCATCATATATTTTAAAGCTTATTCTGATTATGTTATGATGCTATAAATGCTATGTCATATTACTGCTCATACCATCCAGTTTAAATATCTTCCCCCCAACCCCTCCTCATCTTGCCTTCTTTGTTCTCCTCTCCTTTGTCCTGCCCCCCCCCCCCTTCCATCCTCTATACACCCCCCACTTTTTGTATTTTTTTTATTAATATTTTTATCCTCTCACCCCTACATCCCACTTCCTGGTCCTCTGGTCACTCCAGCCTTTTTCTGGGCAGCCCAGCCTCTTGTACTGGGCATTTATTCATGGCCCCTCGCTGGGAACTCCATTGTCTTCCTTAATTAACTACCCCTCCTAATCACCCTTACTTTTACTGTAGTGCTTTCTCATTTTATGAGTGTTTCATCGATGGCCCTACCCGGCTCTCTTCTTCGAGGGTTTTGGCCTCCGTATGGCGCCTCTTTCTTATTCTCTCTGTTTCCTCCTTACCTGTGGAATCCCCCCCACCATCCCCGTCCACTCCGCAGGGTTACAGGTGAATTGATGCTCATTGTTTTGTTTTTTTGCATTGCTCTATTTTTAATGTTATATAGGACTTTAGTTCTTTCTCCCGCCCATGGTGCTCAAGGTGTTCTCAATTAACTTCAATGGTCTGAACTTGCCCACTAAACGGTCAATGGTCCTGGGAGCCTGCAGGAGAGAGAGAGAGACGATACAGTGTTTCTGCAGGAGACCGGGACCCTCCTCAGGGGCCAACATACATGTCTTCAAAGTAAGCAATACACTCAAACATTTTTTGCCTCTGCGGACTGCAAGAAACGTGGTGTAGCAATATTAATACATAACAGGGTACCCTTTCTCCTAACTAAACCATACTCTGACCCTGTAGTTATTTGATTCTGATTGGTACCCTTTGCTCTGAACAAATTACACTCATCTCTTTTTTTTTTATTGAAAGCCTGAAAACTTGCTTTCTCCCAAGTGCTTGAAAAATCAGTGAAATTTAAAAAAACGTGCTTGAGGGTACGGTTCAGACCCTCTTCAAAAGAAGAATGGTCCCTCTATCCCCGGATCCAAAAGGACCCTTAGGGGGCACGGGTCTTCACGCCCCCTTCGCCGCGAGGCTAGGGGGGCCCCTTTTGCCTAGGGTTCTGCTGAAGCTTCCACCATAGCAGTGAATCTTCTGCCGCCTCCTAAAATGGGAGACCTCAGATGGTTCAGGGAGGTGGGAGCCACTAGGACCACACCACCTCCCCTAGATCATTGGGGATCGGACCCATAAGGGCTCCCGCACCACCGCCAATCCGTGAAGAAATAAACATTAAAATAAGTGGAGTGACAGTGAGAAAAATAAATAGTGACCATGCAAGATGGCCCCAGCCTTCTACTCATCACTCTTTAGGCACCTAATCAAGGTCAGAGCACCTTCTTTTCTGAACTGTTTAAACATATTGGGCACCTTGCACAGGGTCATATACTTCTCCTTAAGGAGAGTTATTATGGATTTTATGCTTTAACTTCTGGATATATATTAATCCTAGTGTTGCCACATTATTCTGAAGCATTCTGTCCATGATTATTTAATTTTATCTTTCTGTGTGGTGGTGTTTGTTTTTATATATGTATGTATTTGTTTATTTTTATGCTTTAGGTATTATTTTCCTATTGTTTTGTCCAATAAATTGTACTTTTATATGAGATTACTGTACATCTAGTTTCCATTACTCTATTACCTGGAGAGTACTACATTAGGGGCATTTTTATTTTCACAGCACTTCTTTTTGTTTTAAGTTGACTGAGGCTACTCTAAAAATGTACCTTGATTCGAGCAATGCATTTGGAAATAATTGCATTATGTGACACTTTTCAACTTTGTAAATGTAAACACAATGGGGTAAATGTATTAATGTCCGGATTCTTCAACTCCGGCATGTTCAGCGTCTTCGGCGATTAAATTTAAAGCGGCGCTGCATTGTAAAGGGAAGTTTACCTTTACAATGCAGCGCCGCTTTAAACTTAATCGCTGAAGACGCTGAACACGCCGGAGTTGAAGAATCCGGACATTAATACATTTACCCCAATATGTCATTTCTCATAGTATAGTTGCAATGCAGGATAATGTGCAGTAGACTTATTCAGCTAACAGCCTTCCAAGAAAAATCACATCCATCATTAATAACATTTTCAAAGGAACTGCTGAATATTTGATTAGCACCATTCACATCAAATAAGCACATCCAGCATCTTTTATTCACAGGCACCGGAGTATGGAGCACAAAATACATAGTGCACGCAATTATTTACTAACAGTGTTTTATATAGCGCCTATATATTACACAGAGAACATTTAATCATTCACATCAGTCCCTGCCCCATTGGAGCTTACACTTTATATATCCAAACACACACTAGGGTTAATTTTGTCAGAAATAAATTACCCTGTATGTTTCTGTGCAAACATGGAGAGAACATACAAACTCCATACAGAGAGGACTGTGGTTGGAATCAAACCCATACATGCCAACTCCCGAATTTCGGGTAGGTCTCCCGGAATCCCAGGAGCTGGCGATTCTCCCGCACCTGCATCTTCACTAAATTAGAGCCTACATGTACGGACGGAGGGGGCAGGGCTTCACAATTTGCATCATTTTGGTCCCTCCCCCTCATGTCCTCCAAGATCTCCCGAACCCAGCCAATGTAAGGTTGGCAAGTATGATCAAACCCATGACCTCAGCAATGTAAGGCAGTAATGCTGACCACCGTGTTGACCTAAACATGTATTGCTCCCCTAAAGATATGTACATCTTCATACCAACCAACATTTGGTAATCCAGCATCAGGACACGGGGTGTGACCACGTGATGATTGGAGCATGGCCACACACCCTAGTTTTTGAAGTGCCAGGCAGTCTCGTACTCTCCTCCCCTCCCCTCCAAACATCTTCATTACCTGTTCACCCCTGCTCTGCCATGCTTTTTACCTGATAAAATGTATTTAAAATTATTGAGAATTATATCAAACATATAAAAAAATATATAAAAAAATACATTTAATAAAAAATATTACTCATAGTCAAAAATTATTTAAGGAAAAAGACCAAAGGGACTATTCAACAATGGTGAGCAGTGTGCAATGGTAATTAACGATCTGTATTGCCTGTGATTGTAGCGCCGGTATTTGAGAATAGTTACCTGCCGGGCGATCCACGGTGAAAATCCCTCTCTGGCACAAAATCTTGCTAGTTGTGAAAGAGACAGGCTCCACTGAACTGACAGATGTTTCATCATACATGCGCAGCAAAATCAACTCTACCCTAAAGAGGAGGAGCATGCAGCCAGCAGAGGATGCTCTCCAGCAGGACTGCACTCCATTGGAAAATGTAACACCATCCCGAGATTGCATTAAGTTTTGAGTGCCAGCAGTTAAAAAAAGAGCTTTTCATAGCTTGATGAATAAATTCAGTTCGCTGTCCCCATAGAGGTCTATCATGACAGTGCTAAACAGCTGGCTGCTATGTGCTTCACAGATGAGAAGATCTGGTAGGAACATTGGCTGCATTGAATACCTTCCTGAAGGGATATATATGTTTTTAAGGTTTTATGTGACTTAATAAATTGTGAATGAAATTTTTAAAGGGGTAACTCGTCAATATTTGGCCCTGTGTTTTGCTTTTTATACCATATATACTCCTGAGGAAGAACTCAAAGAAAGGAGAAGAAGCAAGAATGATCATGTATTAAGGCTGAACTTCATCTGTTTAGATGTCAGCATATTACCATTGTGGGTCAAGGAGATTCATCACCTTATCACAATTATTGGGTGCATACACTGGGAATATGGTATCTTTCACAAGAGGAAGTATCAATATATGTTAGATTTACTTCACTATATTTGATATTTTTTCTTTTTATGTGGAATTTCATTCATGATTTGGAGGTGTAGAGTCAAGAGAGTAAAGAAGACTACATCTCTAGTTTGGACTTTCTATGGAGGTTGTATGTTATCCACTGTCATTAATGACTCCGTTTGACAGAATCTAGCGCCAACTATCAAACCTTTTTCCATATTATTCTGCTATTTATAGATTAGTAGTAATTCTATATGGTGCGATAGGGCTGCTGTGATTGTATTGGAGCGCTTTGGGAATAAGTTATTTTGCACCTTATAACGCCTTGGTTTTGCACAGCTGTGGATAGTTGGTCCACCCAGTACACATCTAGGTACATGTGCACAAATCAAAGCAAATGGGTGAACCACAGCTTATTCTTGTTCTGGGCATCAGCAACTTTGCGCTTTGCAAATAATCTCGAATGTCTGTCACAATAAACTATGTCCCATTCTTGCCCCCGAGGTCCAAAGGGCAAGTGCGCAATTTGCATGATCAGGACGGGACCATGATGATGAGATTCACATCAAATTACGTCATCACAGCCCCACCCTGTCAACTTCACATGAACATCAGGCAGGAGCCTGGACACTCTTATTCTTCTCCCAGACTCCATGAAATACAGGAGTCTCCAGGACATTCTGGTAGAGTAGGCAAGTATGCCCCCCCCCCTTTCGAGCGCTGTTAATTTGATGTGAAATGAATACATCAGGCATACTGGCCAACTCTCCCGGAGACTCCCGGATTCCAGGTGGGTTTCCCAGACTCTTGGGAGTTTATGGCAGCCTCCCGCATCTGCCCACTTCCAAGTGAAGTGGGTGGGCAGAATTAGATCTAAAATGCCACGATTCCCTGTTAATCGCTGCATTTGGTCCTGCCCCCCCTGCTGTAAAATGTTATTACATCACGGGAGAGCGGGCAAGAATGACGTAATTTTCTAAACGATGCCCCCCGCACGCCCACCTCCCCCTGGCAGCTCCCGGACGCCAACTGCCATAAGTTGGCAAGTATGACATCAGGGCCATAACTAGGACTGCGCAATAGGGACAATGGCCAAGGGCAAAACGCTTAAGGGGTACGCAGTTTATAAATATTGTGGGTTCATTTGGTTATAATTGAAGGGGGGGGGGGGGGGCGCATTTTTGTTTCTCACCCCAGGCGCTAAAATTTGAAGTTATGGCTCTGCAATACTCTGTTTAACAATCTCCCCCTACTGATAGTGCATCATAACATTCTTTACAAGCACCATTTACCTACCTTCCACTCCTCCGTGCACCTAATCAATACTCTCATTTAACTGTTACATCGAAGCCTTGCAAGTGACCATGAAAATGCATAGAACAATAACACTGCACAATCACCACTAGAGGCGCTAAGCACTGAGCCGAGCAGCCCGGTACAATCTATCCGCACAGCCTGACTACGTCATACGCACGGTCACGTGTTCCCTCCCCAGCATGCAGCAGGACAGGGTGAGCAACATGGCGGCTTAGTGTGAACGGATTGGTAACGTACAATAAGGAAACAACATATTATCGGTATAAAGAGGTGAGTAAGGCTGGCAAGTGTGGGCTTCATCACGGGGATAGAGGAGTACACGGCTGCTTTCATAGGGGTGTCATTTAATTTGACCTGAGAGGTTGACCAGTTAGTGTGTTTCCATGCAGGGAGATTTCCCATAAGCCTCTACATCCTGGTACTTTAGTTAACATAATGTCTAATGTGTTTCAAGCTTAGCCTGTATGTTTTACAGATTATTTTATTTTTGTCATATTTTCTGTAAAAATACTTTTCTTGTTGTGGACAAATGTATAATAACAATGTCTTCATAGTATTGTGGAAATTGTACTATTAACTAGAATGTTGTTGGTCACCCTTTATGCAAAATACTACATAAACTAATGTTAAAAGCCACTTGTTTACTTCCAAGTTACCCGCTGTTTCTTCTATATAAACTGTTACCAAAGATTAGCAGTGTAGTATTTCTGTTGTAAAATTTAGTGTGGCATACAAAAAGTACATTGCACTTAGTAGACAAAATACTTGCAATTTCAAGTCTTATATTCTCAGATTTTCCAGCTATATACTTATAGGTTTAAATTCCTTACCTGCAATACTGTATCTACGACAATAAAATGAGGTGTTATGTTGTATTAGTACCGTCAGCTAAGTGTCAACATGAGTATTTTCCAAACGACATCATCATTGTTTATTTATATAGCGCCACTAATTCTGTTGCGCTGTACAGAGAACTCGCCCACATCAGTTCCTGCCCCATTGGAGCTTACAGTCTAAATTCCCATACATACACACAGAGAGAGAGAGACTAGGGTCAATTTTTTGATAGCGGCCAATTAGCCTACTCGTATGTTTTTGGATTGTGGGAGGAAACTGGACCACCTGGAGGAAACCCACACAAACACAGGGAGAACATACAAACTCCTCACAGATAAGGCCATGGTGAAATTCAGTGCAAGTCAAATATTCACTTTTAGCATTTAAAACAAACAGTTCAAGACTCACTTGTGTTCTCTTGAGAAAATTACCAATTTATTTCCATTTATTGAATGCAGTGCTGACATAGTGTGCATACAAAAGGTGCATTGCACTTAGTAGACAAAATACTTGCAATTTCAAGTCTTATATTCTCAGATTTTCCAGCTATATATTTCTAGGTTTAAATTCCTTACCTGCAATACTGTATCTACGACAATAAAATGAGGTGTTATGTTGTATCAGTACCGTAAGCAAAGTGTCAACATGAGTATCTTCTGAATGACATGGGACACATACACCATATGCCAGTTCTTATATAAATAAAGACATGTTTTTCTTTAAATAATGCATCTCATCTGTTTGTTTTTGTGTGTGCTTAAGTTAAAGATACAAGCTATGGCTGTAGTTTTTTATGGTAGTTTATTATTGTGTTCAGATGGCTGGGGAGCTGACCGATAAACGTGACCGCGATGGGTCTCCATCTAAGGACCGTAAGCGGTCCAGATCCCGATCTGCAGAGAGGGACCGTGATAGGAAAGTCTCTCCATCAAAAGACAGGAAGAGGCACCGTTCTCGGGAGAGAAGAAGATCTCGAAGTCGTACCCGTTCAAGGTCTAAATCTAATGAAAGGTAAGACCAACCAGCTTTTTGTGCTTTTTTCACGGTTTCTATGTAAAATTGAAGATGAGCTGTTGTAAACTTTTTTTTTTTACTAAATACCACTTAGCAGAGTTAAAGATTCCTAAACATCCTCTTATTCTGTGTATTTATTTTCTTAAGGCAGCATTGGACATAAACAGTAAAGGTTTAATCCAACACTACCCACATCATAATGCTTCGTGGCCCATGCTCTTTTTTCGTTTTGTTCTATTAGTGGGTTTTAGTTTAACATACAGCTAGAAAAACAAGAAAAATGAAAATTCCTTTATAGAGTAATTTAATAGGACGATGGGCCACCGTTTGCACCCAGTGTGGCCTCAATGCACCCTGTCCACCAATGTCTCGAATTGAGCAGAAAGGGATGGAGCAGAATTTTTCCAGAAGACATTCACTCAACTGACACCTGTTTTGTGGACCTAAATGCGTGGCTGTGTTCAGATCTGGTGACTGAGAAGGCTATGATAGGACATCAGTGTCCTACTCATCAAACCATTGGGTGACCACACATGCTGTATGGATGTGGACATTGTCATCCTGGAAGACATGCCTGACATCAGTAAAGAAATGCTTCAGCGTTGGATGAAGATGATCACCCAGCACTGTTAAGTCATGATTAGTATTTACCTGCTTGCTGTTTATGGAAATACTGCACCCAAGCCATGACCAGGATAATTACAGAACCACCAGAGCCGTTCACTGTTGGAAACAAGCACGCAAGGCTGTAGATTTTTTTTAGGTTCCCGCCACATCTGCCTTTGTCAAGAAAATGGTAAATGATTGTTCATCTGATCATATCATCATCTTCCACTACTTGCTAGTCCATTGCCTGTGCTCATTGCATTACTGGATTTGTACATGTGCATTTATGCACTACAACCTATGACAGGCTGCCAGGGCAGTCCAGAATTTTCATATTTGGATCTGACCGTGGTAATAATGCACAAGCTAATCCTGTGTGAAAGCTGTTTGCTTTTAATATGCTGGACCCCTCTTTTACTTAGGTGTTTCCATTTTTTTGTACATTACCTATACAAAAGTGTTTCATATTGCAATCCATTTTATTTTTAAATTTGGCTATTTACTCTTAGGGCTAGATTTACTAAGCTGCGGGTTTGAAAAAGTGGGGATGTTGCCAATAGCAACCAATCAGGTTCTAGCTGTCATTTTGTAGAAAGTACTATATAAATAACAGCTAGAATTTGATTGGTTGCTATAGGTAACATCCCCACTTTTTCAAACCCGCAGCTTAGTAAATCTAGCCCTTAGTGTATTTCACTTATGTCACAATACAGTTCATAATCTGAATTTTCTTTTATTTGCTTCTTTCTAGCTAACATTGTGCTCATGTCTTGATTTATAGGGACAGAAGACAGAAAGATAGGAAAAAAGACCGGGAAAGAGAAAAGGATACACATCGCCGGGACAAAGACAAGAAAAGATCAAGGTAAAAGTAACGACCATTTTGTAAACAATTCCTTATTCAATTAACCATGCAAACACCTGACCATAACATTTGGTCTTCGTGCGAAAATCTAGCTTTCTGCAAACCAATCCAAAGCAAGTTAATGGGATCCACACACGTGTTTAATCCAATAAACTGTTTTTTATTTTCATTTGTTTTACTTGTTGCCTTTAGAAATGTAATACTGCTAATTTCAGAAATGTAGAAAATGAAATACACTTATGCCAAGGGTGCCCAAATTCCATGAATTTGTTTTGTAAGCAAGCTTTATAATATTCTGGGTGGAAGTGAATAGTATTCAGTCACTACTTCACCAGGAAGCAGTTAGCCAAATGAGAATACATCTCTGGTTTAAAACGTTACATCCATTGAACTGTTTAGAAACCAGCACGGCATAAAATTTAAATCGACATCATCGGCTTGATATACTCCGAAATACAGAGGGTTGGAGGTAATGGTTTAAACATGTCAATTAAGCGCTAAAAAATATAGACATCTATGCACCCTTGGCTGGATATTTGCAGAGCATCATGCATTAATCAGGGGGATGAGTGCAGCAGAACCCAGGAGTCTGATAGCTATGCTGAATGATCATTCATACAAAGTTCCTTTGCATAAAGCGCGTCTACTTGACTCTAGTGACCTGTGCACAAAGAAATACTAAACAATTTGTCTGTATTAACCAGACAGTGTGAGTAGAAAGTATTACAAAGCACCGTTTCTGGCTAAAGCTGGGTATCTGTTACTGTATGCTTTACTTTGTACATGATCTCCACCTATTCTTCAGATGGCAAACCCATGGGGGTTGGTTATGTTCCTCACTCATTCTCCAGTCATCACTGGCCGTCCTTGCTGCCAGGGGAATTTTGATTTTCACGCTGCTGACACCTCTTGTGTCAATTACTCACTGGTCCCATGTTGGAGGCCTACATATTGGTACTCCGCTATTTGGGGGAGTGGGGTGGGGGTCCAGATTAATCTTTAGTATGGATGTTCCTTTCCTTTGGAAGCCCTGCATTCCTAAGTTGTTGTTTTTTTTCCCCTTTTGAATCTCATCAGGTACAACCATATATACCATAACAAGAAATAACCATTTCTAACAAGCGATTATATGTCTATTTTCTTTGTTTAGGAGCCCATCTCCCAGCCGTGGTAAGGACGTCAAAACGAAAAAAGAAGTGAAAAAGGAAGGTGAAGAGGAAACACAGGGTGAAAAAAAGGCAAAGGTAAAAATCATCCTTAAGCATTACTTTATTGTATGGGCATTTATTTATCCTTTTATTATACTTGACAACTTACTGTATCCCACATATTTGCAATACTCATTATAATATGTTTGTTTTAGGCAAAGCCCCTCTCTTTGGAAGAGCTGTTGGCCAAGAAGAAAAAAGAAGAGGAGGCAGAATCTAAGGTAGATATGGATTGCAGAGCTGGGGATATCGCAGGGACTGCCTTCCATTTTTCCTTTTAAAAATAACATCTGGCTTAAAGTATTTTTGTATCTCTGCACTCAATAGCGAGTCCATTTTCCTTGGCCAAGAATACAAATAACACGGGACCTTGCTGTAAACTTTAACACTCTTAACAAACTAGGCGTTGATGTTTAGAATCCCATAACGCAGTGATTTCCATCCTGTGTGTCAAGATCAGACTAAAAGTCAATCAGTTTTATGATCAATAGGGAAACATTCTTGAAGATATGCAGTTAGGAATACTTGAATTAGATTGCAAAATTAAACAGATTTTCAGTTTTCAAACATACTCCTAATTAATAATCATTCTGGTTTTATAGTGCTCAATATTTCAACAAGTGTAACAACCCTAGATAGCTTGGGAACATATAGTGTATTATTTACGTTTTAGTTACTCACAAGCTTAATATATACGTATAAGTTGCTCAAATTAAAATTGTATAAAACTCTTTAATTATTGCTCAGGCTATAGGGGTATTGCCATGTTTTAAATTATATATCATATTTTCTCTTTCAACCAACCTGGGGGACACTGCTATCGTGGGGGTTGTAGGTGGGGAGCATGGGAGTTGACACTTAACTTGTTAATCTAAACATGCTGACAGACCCTTCCTCTCTGCAACAAACCTGTAGCTCCTCAGTGTAGATTGTGCCCAAGGAGTTGGGCTTATTTCTTAACTGACTAGTGAAAATTAAGTATGCTTACATCAGTGCGAACCGGCCTGTGCCCAGTCGCATTACCGCCCATTCCACCTGGTCAGTGGGAGCTTCTTGGGCTGCATGGAATGGGGTCTTGGTGGAACAGCTATGCCGGCAGTTACCTGGTCCTTGGTGCTCACATTTACCAAATTCTACCAGTTCATTTTATTTTTGCGTATTCAGACGGCAGCTTTGGCCGTAGTGTTTTACGGGCCGGGCAGTCAGAACGGTCCCTCCCTTAAGGGGACTGCTTTTGTAAGTCCCCATAGATTGGTTGAGAGAGAAAATAGGATTTTTTTTATACTCCCGATAAATCCTTTTCTCTGATTCCATCTGGGGGACACTGCGTTCCCTCCCTTCTGCTCTAATGCTGTTTGGTTGTTTTTCTCCCCTTCCTTCTGGCTTTAGAATTATACTGAGGAGCTACAGGGAAGGGGGGGGGGGTGTTGCAGATGAAAGTTGTCTGTCAGCATGTTTAGATTAAAAAGTTAACTAGTAAAGTGCCAACTCCCACGCTCTTCACCTACAATCGCCATGGTAACAGTGTCCCCGAGATGGAATCGGACAAAAGGATTTATCATGAGTATAAAAATTCCTATTTTCTTCATTTGTTGTGTTGAGTAGGCACCCGGCACTTACATATAGCTTACACTTCTGACACTCGCCTTCAGCAATCCTCAGGTGTCTATGGAGCAGTAGAGATTCCAAATCCAGCTGCTGATTGTAGGAGCCTTTACTTACAGCTGTTGCATCCCATCTTTCCCGCTCTGAAGAGTCCCAAGCTCTATTTTTGGGAAGGATGAGGAATTTAATAATATATACTTTAAAGTAGAACACGCCTTTACACTTGGTGAAATGATGACCATTATTTAGATTTCACAAATAACTCATTACCAGTGCTCTGAGGAATATGAAAATGTGTGCAATATTTATACCCTGTTGTATTAAACTGGTTGTGTTGAAATTCTTGCCTAAGGCTTTCTCTTCATAAAATATTTAGAATAATTGAATGTAAAGTAGCAGAAATAGATGGCACCTCCCTAGATTGTTTTGTTTTTTACATTTTATAAATCCTTAAAGTATACAGGTCAGCGTAGATTGATATTTTTATTCTTTTATACATACATCTGAACAAATTTTTACATGGCCTCACTACGTAACATCTGCCTGACATTTGAGGAATACTGAAATAGATATTCCATACACAATCAGATGGAAAAGATGGTCTATATTCTGTAATTCTCTTTTTATATTCCTTTCTGTATATAACCCAAAATGTACTATATACAATGCTATTTTAGGTTTTAAATACCTGTGATGTTATCTGCAGTTTCCAAATTTCTACACATTTCATCAAAGTAGTTCCCGCTGGTGTAAAACCAGGATTAAAGTCCATTGTATTTCCTGGTGATTCTTGAAAGGTGTGGCGTGTATCTGCTATATAATTGGTTGGTAGCAGCTGGCATGCACTCACATTCCACCATCTTTGGTGTGGAACACGCTTCTTCCATTCATTCACTGTGAAATGCGTCCGTCTGCTCTAATGCTGGTTTGGTCTCCAGTTCTTTTAAAATTCTGTTATCCTGTTTTCTGATATAGAATTGCACATTGATGCAAAGCAATAAGTTTTGTTATCTAGAGGCAAATTATATAGCACCACCATATTATGCAGCCCCTTCACAGAGAATATCATTTACATCATTATAAATGTCTTCAAAATACAAAGTACCTTTTTAGCTTTCTCTCAGCATTTGAACAAAGTGGCCAGCTAATCATGATTTTATTAAGTTATTTATATATATAGTGGAGCTGGTAATCTATATTCCCTACCACACACAAACACATCCATTTATTCAAAAGGTAATTAACCTACCACTATGTCCTTGGAGTGTGGCATCACATATGTAGCCCTTGTAAAGGCAGAAGTATTATTACTGTTGTACTAATGAACATTGTAATGTTTGTTTGATTTCACCATGATTCAGCCTAAATTCCTCTCCAAAGCGGAGCGTGAGGCTGAAGCCCTGAAACGCAGGCAAATGCAGGTTGAAGAGCAACAGAAATTTATAGAAGATGAGCGCAAAAGAAGGAAGCAGTTTCAGGACGTGGGGAGGAGGATGCTGGGTAATGTCCTGTTTCTTATTACATAGTCACATCGTTTCTGTGAAATAGTATTTTGCAGCAGAGTAGAGTGCAAACATACCAAAACCTGAAATTCCCCTTCCATAGAAATCTAATAAAGATCAGGGGAATGTTATAGCTTCGTAGCCAGACACATTTAAATAAAAAAATAAAATTGGGGGGTGAATGTTATATATCCCTTTTTCATGTAACTACTGTTTCCTTATGTTAGCTAATGTGTAGTCTGGACATATGTAGTTCATCGTAGTTTAGTAAAATGTATAAGGGTTAGATGAGTTTTTTTTTTATAAAAATGAACTCATCTGTGTTAATTCTGACATATCATCCACTAGCTAGTTAGAGCAACCACAGACAGAGCAAGGCTTTTTTTTCTTCACTAGTGAGAGCTGAAATCTTCTGTCCAGACCCAGTTATTATATATAAGTGAAACAAGAGTAAAAAGGGAGCCTTACATAGTGCTTAAAAACAACACAATTTGTTAGGCAGCTAAAAACAACACAATGAATGCATACAATCCATTTCATAAACAGCTCTGTATAATGAAATTGATGGTACGCATTTAGTGCGCTGTTTTTAGCTGCCTAATAATTTGGGTTGCTTTTAATGCACTATGGAGTAGGGCTCCTTTTTTTTTTTTTATTATTGCTTCAGAAATCCATTGGGCCATGAGGATTCGGGTGCTGGTTTACAGGGGAAGCAGCAGACCATTTGAAGGTCTTGGTGCAAGAAAGCAGATTGAGCATCTCTCCTTTGCTGTGAAGCTTTTCCAGCAGCTGTACACTGACATTTCCACTGCTTGAACTACAAATGCACAAGTTGGATGGGAAATTAAGTGCAGTATCATTTAACATTTGCTTTTTAGAGATGTGCTTTTCCTGCTTCTCTTCTTTTTCAAAAACCTTATAGAATCTGGCATGTCTTTATAGCACTGTGTAGGTTTTAAAAGGCTAATTCTGAATCTAGTATATCGTTTGGTGAATTTGGAGAGATTGAAAGGATAACGCCTGTTTCTTATAAATCTGCACCTTTGTAGAAGATCCACAGGAAAGGGAGAGGCGAGAGAGGAGGGAGAGGATGGAACGGGAAAATAATGGCAACGAAGATGATGAGGGAAGGATAAAAGTCAGAGAGGAGAAAGATAAAACCAAAGAGCTGCAGGCAATAAAGGTAAATATATGCACACTGCACCTTTTCATATCTTATTTATACATCCTCCATTGCTGCCACGCTTTGTATTTATTTGTGCTGGAGCTGCTGACGGCTCTTAACATGAAGATTAATGACTGTGTATAAAATATACGGGAAATCATCTTCCCTGAAAGACTCCTATTATGTTTTTAGAGTAAAGGTCCTATTGTACTTTCTCTGCCTTGTAACAGCAGTACAAGTCCTGTCCATTCACTAGGAACCAGTGACACATCAGTCATGGTGAACTGATCAGCTGCATCCTCTTGCGTCGGCCACAGATTAGCTATCTATGTATAGGTGATGGGTTCTCTAATGGGTTCCTTGTATGATGATTTTGAATAATGGTAACTCTGTTAGTAAAGGAGGGTTGAGCTGTATTGTCTTTTCTTGAATATCTGAACAGCTATGTTTTCTCTTTACTCTGAGAGATTTTCACTTGAACTTGTTGAACTGAGAACATTTATTACTGAATATCTGACATATTTGACTGGTTTTCTTGTTTGACTAAGCTATTGGTGATTATGCTAGACTGGCAAATGCATCATTTCATCATCATGATTTATTTATATAGCTCCAACATATTCCGTAGCGCTTTACAATTGGGGGCAAACAGTAAACTAATAAACAAACTGGGTAAAACAGACAAAGAGGTGAGAAGGCCCTGCTCGCAAGCTTACAATCTATGGGACAATGGGAGATTGACACATGAGGTTAAGTCTACATTTTGCATTTTGGCCCAGCCAGACTGCAAAGATAAAAGTGACTCATAAGCTAAATGATCCTGTCACACAACAATGTTGGTCAAGGGGTAATTCTCTAATATACTAAATTCAGTTGTTTCCACACAAATTAAGGGGCCTTTCATGCACCAATTAGGCACTTTAGAGGTACACACAGCAGTAGAAGTTACTGCACTATATAAATTGATTCATGCTTTGCATAGTCTGGGAATGAGACTTTGCAATCTAGGGTTTATCCAAGAGTAAGCTGAATTAAAGGTATCTGGAATAACAGGACTGTATGCTTCATGCAATGGACATGCCCTATATACTAAAGGCAAATTCTCATCTCTTGTGTAGGAACGTTACCTGGGAGGTATAAAGAAGAGGAGACGTACTCGGCATTTGAATGACAGAAAGTTTGTGTTTGAATGGGATGCTTCAGAGGATACTTCAATTGACTATAACCCTCTGTAAGTGGACATTACCAGTGATATCAATACTTGTTTGTTATAAAACACATACAACTTTTATGCAGTGTCGAACACAGTTTTTTAAGCACTTTTCCTGCCCACCTGTAACCTGCCAAAAGCAGAGGGCACTTGACCCATTATTTTGCAAGTTTCCCAATGTCATTGTTGCTCAGTCAGTGCATTTAATCAGTGGTCTACTGCTCATCCCTGTCTTATGCAAAATTGATTTTTGTTTTGAAGTTTAGAAGACAAACTGCACTGTTATATATTTTTTTTTGCCAAACCAATTACTGACTTGTTTCAATAAACCACTTATTACCAAGGAATGTATTCACTATTGACTACTACTGTCGTAAAGTAATTAAGCATTTTGTAATATATTGCAATATCCTTGTGTCTAACTGTTGACATTTCCTATTCTGATGAAACATCTATGTTTTATGGACGGTGACAGTCAATAACTTAGCTGGCAAGGGTAATTGTGGGAATTTGCTGTGAAGCATTGCTCAGCAAGCATTTGTCTCACTGTTATATAACTGATTGTAAAGACTAGCGCTGGTATCAGACATCCCAACATCTACATACATATATAACCATCCCTAATATGTCTTCTATCTTAGGTATAAAGAACGACATCATGTCCAGCTTCTGGGCCGTGGCTTCATTGCAGGTATAGACCTAAAACAACAGAAGCGGGAACAGTCCCGGTTCTATGGAGATCTGATGGAGAAGAGGCGGACACTGGAGGAGAAGGAGCAAGAGGAGTAAGTGAACCTTGTTGCTGCAATGTACTATAACTTTCAGGTTATACAATTCCCTAATTGTATTCTGTTGGTAGAGTATTGTTTTACTTGACAGTAGTATTTAAGCATGTTCTAGTTAATCGCTTTTTGCCACCATCTGTTTGTGATATTTGTGTTTTGCTCGCTGCGTATTAGTGATGTACAAGACAGCCATAGTGTGGGCTGAAGCGATATTGATGAGAGTTCAGCTTATCCACTCACTAGGATGCAGCTTATTTCTAGTTTGGTATCTCCATTTGGTATGTTTACAGCGTGCCCACGCTGTACCTCACTGGAGTCACAGGTGTGTCCTTCCTGCGTATAGGTTGTTCTTTCACATTGATAAGTTTACATGGTTCTGGCGATGTCTAAGCTTTCCTTTGCACACAGTGCCCATGTAATATATTCCTATAAATGATGATAATCTATAGGTGTGAGCATGGCTGAGTGTCTATAGAGAACTGAGACAGTAGCTTGTACTTTATCCATATACTTGTGTAAGGAGCATCTAGTGATAACGTGGTGTCTTACACATAAACAGGGTGCGTCTGCGTAAGGTGAGGAAGAAGGAAGCCAAGCAGCGCTGGGATGACCGGCACTGGTCTCAGAAGAAGCTTGATGAAATGACAGACAGAGACTGGCGTATCTTTAGGGAGGATTACAGCATTACCACCAAGGGTGGCAAAATTCCCAACCCCATCCGCTCCTGGATTGATTCCTCCCTGCCGCCCCATATTCTGGAAGTTATTGACAAGTGTGGATACAAGGTGTGTATTAGATTAAGATTAGAAAGATTACTGGGGGTAAATTTATCAAGATGCGAGATTGAAAAAGTTGTCTTTCGTTGCCTATTGCAACTAATTACATTCTAGTTTTCATTCATTGAGTACATTCTACAAAATGACAGCTAGAATCTTATTGTTTGCTATAGGCAACATTTCCACTTTTTCAAACCCGCAGCTTGATAAATGAACCCCCTGGAGTGGTGAGTGTTCTTGGAGATATTATCAGTAGAGTAAATTATTCTGGTGAACCGTAAATGATTACATGAAGTGCCTTGGTGACAGATAATAAAAAAATTCAAATTGTGTGTGTACAGGAGCATAGTCTAATATTATATAGTTAGAGATCTTAGTGTAATTCTCAAGCGTCCAGCTTCTAACTTACATTTCTAGAAGTATTGTTAAAGTGACCTACTCTAAAGTTACAATATCTACCACCGCATATATGTCATGAGAGTGACTGTAATAGCAGAGGCTGCTACAGGATACAGATGTGGCAACGTGTGTTTGCTGAAGAAATAAATTCTGCTGTTTTGCGTCATGTAACCTTAGTCGTCCCCATTAGATTCTGGATCGTATGTTTTATATGGTGGACAGAGACATTAGTGTGTGTTCTCCATTTCTATACCTATCTTCAGCTGTGTTCTGGTTGCTGATTGAGTAACTCCCACTTAGTTTGTCGTGTGAATTAGAGAGCGGAGACCTTTTTAGTCTCTGAACCTCATGTTGCATTTTTACTTCTACAGGAACCAACACCTATTCAAAGACAAGCCATTCCCATCGGCCTGCAGAATCGTGACATCATTGGTGTGGCCGAGACTGGCAGTGGTAAAACTGCTGCCTTCCTCATTCCTCTGCTGGTCTGGATCACAACTCTGCCAAAGATTGACAGGTCAGATAAACCTTTATGATTCTGCAAATGATCTGCCTAATGGAGGAGATAACTCATTGTGTTGCTACCAAACTTAAACTTTTCCATAATTTGCATCAGAGGGGGCAAAATTGTGAAACTTACCTTTTACATTGTATATTTTAGAATTGAAGAGTCTGACCAGGGACCTTATGCTATTATTCTGGCTCCAACAAGAGAGTTGGCTCAACAGATTGAGGAGGAAACAATCAAGTTTGGAAAGCCACTGGGTATTAGAACTGTGGCTGTTATTGGAGGTATCTCTCGTGAGGACCAAGGTTTCCGACTGCGAATGGGCTGTGAGGTGAGACCTTCCCACATATTACATAGTGATTTGACCTTTCTGTGATCTTTTTACTTCCATTGAGTGATTGGACAAGGTTATGGGAAATGCTATTACAGGTTCTTATTATCTCACATTATTTACCTTTCTTTCCAAAAGATTGTGATAGCTACCCCTGGACGTCTGATAGATGTGCTAGAAAATCGATACTTAGTCCTAAGTCGCTGCACTTATGTGGTACTGGATGAAGCTGACCGTATGATTGACATGGGTTTTGAGCCTGATGTCCAGAAGATCTTGGAGCACATGCCAGTCACCAACCAGAAGCCTGATACAGATGAGGCGGAAGACCCAGAGAAAATGATTGCAAACTTTGAGTCTGGGAAACATAAGTATAGACAAGTAAGTGTTAATTTTAATTGCAACTTCAGATATACAGGAAAATCTTAGAAATCTTTGATTATTTGTTTTTAAACTGTCTGTTGGCACAGAATCATTTTACACCTTTTCTCCCTGTGTAGACGGTCATGTTTACAGCGACTATGCCTCCAGCTGTGGAACGGCTGGCCAGAAGCTATCTTCGTCGTCCTGCGGTGGTGTACATTGGCTCTGCTGGTAAACCTCATGAGAGAGTTGAGCAGAAGGTGTTCCTCATGTCTGAAGGGGAGAAGAGGTGGGTGTTTTGGTTTTCATTTCTCCCATGTTTTTGTGGATCATGATGTGGTGAATTCGGCCCAGTGTATGTAAGCAAGGAAGATGTTGTGTGGGATAAATGATTTGTTTTTCTTTCCTGCTTATACATAATTGGTTGACGTTTACCTGCTTTTCTTCCCATAGGAAGAAGCTGCTTAACATCCTGGAGAAAGGCTTTGATCCACCAATCATTATCTTTGTCAACCAGAAGAAGGGTTGTGATGTGCTTGCCAAGTCTCTGGAGAAGATGGGGGTATGTATCCTAAGTGTATTAGCGTTTATTGTCTGCAGTCACTTCTATTCTGCCTGCAGCTTGGACCTTTTTGAGGTTGACATGTTTTTCAGAAATTACATTCTTGCACTATTTATTAGTCTCCAAACCTAATTTGTATGGTTTAATTGTGTTTATTAAAGAAATGTGTTCCCCAAACAGCAGAGAACCTTTTCTCCTTCCCATGTCTGGAGTACTTGTATGAGGCAGGATGATTTCAGAAGTTTCTTGAACTTGTTTATTTTATTCTCCACAGTACAATGCTTGTACTCTGCATGGTGGTAAAGGTCAGGAACAGAGAGAGTTTGCCCTGTCTAACCTTAAGGCTGGAGCTAAGGATATACTGGTAGCCACAGACGTGGCTGGTCGAGGTATTGATATTCATGATGTCTCCATGGTCGTTAACTACGATATGGCTAAAAATATTGAAGGTAAGTCTAATTCTGATCCACCATCTGTTTTTTATTTTACATTTGGCATTTGCTTCTCTACACCACTATGGTATCGCCTAAATCAAGAATTTTATTCATATGTCACGTACGATATAACTTATGTATTACTACTAAATCACCTATAACTTGCTTATGGACAGGTAGTGTTGATTCTTCAGTGTTACACTTATAATGACAAATCAGCAGTGTCTGCAAGATGAATGAAAACTAAATTGAAACTTGTAACATTCCCGGGAAACCGAGTTTAGTACTCTGCTGATCTGAGTTCTTCTCTTTCCACAGACTATATCCATCGCATTGGTAGAACAGGTAGAGCTGGTAAGAGTGGTGTTGCCATTACTTTCCTCACCAAAGAAGATTCCACGGTGTTCTACGATCTTAAGCAAGCCATCCTTGAGAGCCCAGTGTCGTCCTGCCCACCAGAGCTGGCCAACCATCCAGATGCCCAGCACAAGCCTGGCACCATCCTTACCAAGAAGAGAAGGGAAGAGACGATCTTCGCTTGAGCTGTTCCTGGAGACCAACAAGAAGTGTATTCTGGCACTTGCCAATACTTTATATTCCTGGTTTTATATGGATAAAAAGTGTCCTGAACATTACTTGGGAAGATTGACATCAGGGACTGCTTATGTACTTGTTAGGTACCGGCTCTTCAGATGAGCACTTTCCTATACAAAATGTCAGATGACTGAAATAATGGCTGGAAAATGTGATTACCCTCACCAGTCTGAGGCGTTGAGGTCTACAAATTATTGGTGTCCCTCTATAAATGACATACAGACAATAAAGAACTTGTAGTGTCTGGGTGGAGTACCTGCTTATTTACATGTTGCACCATATAGGGGGAGGGGGGTTTGTAAAGCCTCAAAACATCTTACCACTTAACCTTTTAGAGTTGTCCATCTGAGCTCAAGAGATTAAAGCACACATGGCATTTAAACTATGTAATTAAAAGGCCATAGTTTTCAGAATTGTACTAGACTCCTCCCATTCAGTTTACTTTACGAACTTATTAGTGATTAAAAATGTTGGTTATTTTAATCTGTAAGACCTTCATTATTTTGCTAATGATTTACAATTATTTTCTCCTGAACGTTCTGCAGCATTCTCATTATTGCAGATTTTGTGGCTGATACATTGATCAAATCTGTGGTATTCTTGCCATTTTGGTGCGTTTGCTAATTGTTTAAAATCCTCCAGTGAACATAGGCCCATAGACCATTGGCTCCGAACTGCAGTTCTCAAGCCCAGTCCAGGTTTAATGATATCCAAGCTTGAGCACAAGTGGCTGAATAAAATGACTGAAGCACTAATTAAGTCACCTATTCTCACACAGATATCCTTAAAACCTGGACTGTTAAAGGGATCAGAAGACAGCAGTTGGTGAACACTGCCATAGAATCTCTTAAAGTGGATCTTTTACCATTTTGTGATCCAGAAGTTCACCCGTTTCTGGCAGGAGATTATTGTAGGTGTTGCTCCACGCATGTTTTTTTGTTTTTCTTTACCATTTGTCCTACTTTTTGTGTGCAGCAACCATTAATGCCAGCAATATGCCACTTGTTACAGATTAAATTTCCCATGGCATTGTTTAAATAAAATTGTATATTGTTCTGATGCCTAAGGCATTCTGCCTCTCATATATAGTAAGTGCTACTCCACTCATTAAATGTACAAAACTAAAATATACATTGTGTGCGTGTTGGTGCTCCCAAATAAAATGAAATATGTGAAACGTCCACTGAACATTATCTGTAGAATACTCTGCATTCACTTCATTGAGGAATTTGTTCAGTGCCCCATTCAAAAGAACACATAAAAAATAAGTGAAGTATGTTTTATATATATAGATATATATATATATATATATATATATATATATATATATATATATATATATATATATATATATATATATATATATTACCTGCCCCCATGTGATATTTATAATATATGATCCAGTCAGTGATTCATTTCATCCTTTTGTGGTTGCACTTGCTAAATATCTATATTTTCAATTGTTCTCCTCATTACCATCTATATCATATATTGTAATAACCTCATGTGGATGGTGAAATATAAACTGGATATACTATACTGTTGTGTTTTGAACAAGACACTGAACAAATTTCTCAAGGAAACGAATGTGTTCTACAGCTGTGAAACAGTGGACTAGAAAATGTCACGTATATGATTGTATGAACCTTTCACTTTATATGATCTGTTATTTAGAAGTGCCCACACAATTATGCATTATTCTTTGGTCTGGGCTCCACTTTAACCTCTGAAACGGTCTGCACCATTGATACAGAATATATTTAGTAATTGCTGGCTAAATTATATACAATATCCCATTACCATTCATCTGTTTCTGCTCCAGATTGTCTTCAGAATTTAAAATCTCTAGTTCTGACATGAAATTATTGTGCCTCTACTACCTTTGGAAAGAAGTGGAGTATAAAACCTGTTTTATTAAAGTATTCTTTACAGTTGTAACAAGATACACTGCAGACTGGAAGGTGACTTATTTGTGCTTGTAAATACTTGTGTTGAAACTGTATTTTTGATATTCTGTCAAATACAAAGTACTGCAGATTTTTAAATTAAACCTAGTTAAAGTAACAAGACTGATTTGTTGTGGGATCTGATGCAGACATTTGATTGTGTGTTTTTGCAGCTGTTTATTTTAAAGACACAGATTAAATACCTCTTCCACTTACACTTGGAAAACAAATAAGTTATTGGAGTCTGTATTCCTAACAGGCAAACATAAAAAAGTTCTTTATTGGTTTAGAAATTTCACACACGTAATCTGTAAACTGTTCTTGAGACTTTAATACTGAACTGTTATTAGTACAGGTCTGGCAGAGTGCACCAAGAGAGAAAAATAGCGGCAATTTCCACACACAGTTATGCTGGATACCAACACTGAGCTTCTGGTTTCCCTAATTAACAGCCAGTTTGAAGCTCCATTAGCAGTTCTGATGCCCCATGACGTTTTTAATTGTTTGACGCAAAAGAAAAATTGTTCTCGGCTACATATTAGCCTTAGTTTAACTCCTTAATGCTCAATAGTGTTGACTATAGCTGCTGTCCCCCCAGCTCAGATGGTTTAACTGCTTCAGCACCAAAGGCCTCTCAACAAGTTAGTCAGGACAATCATCATTAGTTTTGGTTTGTCTAATGTATTTAAATGGAATATGGCTAATCTATGGCACAATATAAATAAATATGTATAGTGTACATGCAAAGTAAATGCCTTTAAAATTATAGTTCTAAGATGTCACTACATGAAACAATTTAGTATGTTAAATATTCTACAGTCCTTAAGATACTTTATATGTGGTCATTGTGTGAATTAGAGCAAACTTCATCATCCTGTGGCTGGCTGACTGCATGCTGGGATTTATAGCACCACAACAATTGGAGAGCCACGGACCATCTGTCTTTAAATCAGAGGAACCAAAGTATCGAGAGGTAAACTCAACTCTGTATTCCTATATTCTATTTCCATAGTCATGTTTTATTCACTCTTAGGTTAGATAGACACCATATATCTCTTCATGATTTGGATGTTGCCAAGGCTTTCAAGACCAATGTTCATAGGACTGGTGAGATGATCTTTTGGTCCTGTCTGACGCCCACAAGATAGATTGACCTACGTCCAAACATCCATTATTGCTAGGTGTATTTACTTTGGTAATGCGTCAGGCTTACTTTGAAGCAGGGCGACCTGTTCCTGTAAATGTGAGAACACATTCTACCAGATCGGTGGGTGCAGCACAGGAGGGGCTTGGCTGAGTATCTGTTCTGGTGGTCACCTGGTGTTAGGTTTAATGTTCTCAAAGTATTACAGTTTCAATATTTTTCGATCTTGCGCACTGCAATTTCTGAGTGTGTCATACTATAGGGGCAGCTTTGGGACATCCCCATAATTAGTGTCCCCCAGAGGATGAATGAGAATGTTTTTTTGTATACTTGGCGTACATCATTCTCTTTAATATATTGGGGGTAATAAGCTCCCACTCTTTATGCTTTACAGTTGTTTTTGCCTCTCATTAGGTTCTTGTTCTGTCCTTTGGGGCTTGATTAGAAAATAACTAAATCACCAGCAGGCCGTAGGGGTATAAAGGAGTTTAGACTTTTGTGCTAAAATTTTTTAAAGTGCCCAAACTCCAAATGAGCCTCTATACCTCAATGGATCCTGTGTCTCCCAATGTATTCAGAGAAATGGTTTTAACAGAAGTATAAAAATCCAGTTTTACAGCATTTTTGGACATTTTGCCCTGTATGAGCTCTGTCTTATTTTAGACTAAGTATATTTACTTTACAATGGGAAGCCAAGAAATACAGCAGCTTACAGTACACTAAAATGAGCTGCAGTTTAAGTGACTTAAATCTCTGAGGCTTCATTATCTATGGAGGAATTGGTGGGAAATCCATTTTTGTACCTACTTTATGTTAACTAAATGTGCACCTATAAATGAGATGGTATAGGTGTGTGTCGGAACAACCTCATCTAATCTGAAGTGAGTTGACACCATTATGTGCTCCAAAACAAGTGATGCTGCATGATTACTATTACTAATATATACACCGATCAGTCACAACATTAAGAACACCTGCCTAATATTGTGTAAGTCCCCCCTCGTGTCCCCAAAACAGCTTTACGCCGCTGAGGCATGGACTCGACAAGACTTCTGAGGGTGTAATGTAGTATCTGGTAGCAAGATGTTAGCAGCAGATCATTTAAATTCTGCAAATTGCAAGCCTCCAAGGCTCTGACTTGTTTTTCCACCACATCCCTCAGATGATCGATCGGATTGAGAACTGGGGAATTTGGAGAACAAGTCAACACTTTGAACTCTGTCATGTTCATCAAACCATTCCTGTACATTTTTTTTTTTTGCAGTTTAAGGGTGCATAATGCTGCTGAAAGAGGCAACTGCCATCAGGGAATACTGCTTCCATGAAGGGGAGTACCAAGTCTTCAACAATGTTTAGATAGGTGATACGTGTCAAAGAAACATACACATGAATGTCAGGAGCCAAAGTTTTCCAGCAGAACATTGCTCAAAGCATCAAACTGCCTCTGCCGACTTGCCTTCTTCCCATAGTGTCTCTTGGTGCCGTCTCTTTCCCAGCTAAATGTTGCACACGCACCAAGCCATCCACGAAACACAAAAAAACGTGATTCCTAAGACCAGGTCATCTACCATTGCTCCAGTTGTGGTGCTCTTGGTAGGTGTTTTCAGCAGTGCACTGGAGTCCGCAATGGGCACACTGACCAGCCTGTGGCAAGCTGCGACGCGCTATGTGTTCTGACACCTTTCTATCATAACGAGCAATAGCTTTTTCAGCAATTTGTGCTACAGTAGCTCTTCTGTGGGATTGGACCAGATGGGCTAACCTTCACTCCCCACACACGAATGAGCCTAGAGTACCCTGCTGCCTATTGCCTTTCCTTGGAATACTTTTGGAAAGTACTACCCATTGCATACCGGGAACACCCCACAAGACCTGCCGTTTTGGAGATGCCCTGACCGAGTCATCTAGCCATCACAATTTAGTGCTTGTCAAAGTGGCTCAAATCCTTGTGCTTGCCCATTTTCCTGCTTCCAACACATCAACATCAAGAACTGAGTGTTCGCTTGATGCTGAATATATCTCACTCCTTGACAGGTGCCATTGTAACAAAATAATCAATGTTATTCACTTAGCAGTGGATTTAATGTTGTGGCTGATCAGTGTATATACTGTATGTGTGTGTGTATATATATATATTACAATATCAAACAGACAGGGGCGCTTCCATGGTGTATTATCCAAGTAAAATGTTTTATTCAAAACAATAAAATGCACGTACCAAAATATAAAAGATTTCAGGCATTGATCATAAAAACGGCAGGCATCAGTTCAATATAGCTCTTGGAATATATCCACAATCACCTCTACGCGTTTCATCACAAGGACTTCGTCAGGAGGGGGGGATCTCTTTACAAGGGTTTACCTATTTAAAGGTTATTACTAATTCATTCACAGGTGGAACAACCTCCACTCATTTGCAAAGACATAGAAGCACATATTAACAATATGTTAACCATTAACAGCTCAGTATAGTTACCAATGATTTAAACACGGATACTTTCATATATATGTCAGTCTTTTTTAAAAAATATACAAATAAAATACATACAAAATTTATAAAAAAAGGTGTAACCTCACATCCTTCATTTAGGCCCCATGGAACAAACGTGTTTAAAGTATAAATCCAGAAAGTTTCTCTTTGAGACAGTTTTAACAATCGATTCCTCCTCTTTTATCTAGCTCTACATATTCAATCCCTTTAAAGCGTAGGGATTCCGGATTAGCATTATGGCAAGAGGAAAAATGTTTTGGAACACTATGATTTTCTATCTTGTGCAGAATATTTCGTAGATGTTCAAACACACGTATTTTAACTGATCTCTTTGTCTTCCCTACGTATTTCTTCCCGCAGTCACATTCCAGCAAATATACTACATAAGTAGTATTACAGTTCATAAATTACTTTATAGTTCTCTCTTTAGTATTAGATGAATCGGAGAAAGATTTATGTTCTTTGTGTACATATTTGCAGGCTTTACAATGCCCGCATGCAAAGAAGTCTTTTAGCGGAGCTAGCCAACCATTACTTTCAATCATAGATTCCTTAAGATATGAAGGGGCTAGCATAGATCTTAATATCTTAGGTTTTTTAAAGATAATACGTTTAGAGATGAATCCAGTTTCAAAATAGCCCAATGTTTCTCTAAAGTTCTTTTAATTTGTTGGTTAGCTGTGTTGTATGTAGTCACAAATGCACAGTCCAATTCCACAGGTTTAACCTCTTGTTTATTTTTATCCTTCTACACAAGAAGTTTACTCCTATCACATTGCCTAGCTTTTATTAGACTATTTGCGAAGATATTTTCTGGATAACCACGTTCTCTAAATCTCTCTATTAACACAGCGGCTTGTATTTCAAATGTATTAACATCCTCACAGTTTCGTCTGATCCTCATTAGTTGTGAAACAGGTATATTGTCCTTCCAACGTCTCAGGTGGCAGCTCTTATAATCAATATAACTGTTGCTGTCTACTTTTTTAATGTGAGTATATGTATCAATCTTGAGTTTCTCTGTAAATAATTGTGTATCCAACACTAGATCCAGAAATTCTATCTTATCCTTGTTAATCACAGATGTAAATTTTAATTCATAATCATTAACATTGATCTCTTGAACAAACAAATGGAATTATAATTCTGATCCTCTCCAAATTACTAGAATATCATCTATATAGCGCTTAAATAAGACAATATTATCCATAAACTTACTATTCATATAAATCACTTGATTTTCCCAGTGACCCATATATATATTCGCGTAACTGGGTGCAAAGGGACTGCCCATCGCAGTCCCTCGCACCTGATGGTAAAATTGATTCAAGAAAATGAAAAAATTATGTTCCAATATAAATTTAGTACATTCTACAAAAAAATTGCATTGAGTAATGATGAAAAACTAAACACTACTCTAACATTCTTTAATTGCCTGTATACCTTTAGAGTGTGGAATGGCGGTGTACAAAGACTGTACATCAATAGTACACCAAAAATAATTTGTTTGCCATTCCACATCTCCCACAATTTGTAATACCTGAGTAGAATCTTTCACATAGGACTTTAAACCGGATACATATTTCTTTAACTGAAGATCTATAAATTCAGACAAATGTGCCGTTAAAGAGTCAATACCCGAGACAATAGGGCGTCCCGGAGGGTTGACTAATCGTTTATGTATCTTCGGTAAATGGTAGAGAGTAGCAATCCTAGGACGTTTGTTCAAGATATAATCAAATTCACTTTTATTAATACAATCATTTTTTAACCCCTTTAAGAGTAATTCTTCTAATTCTTGTAAAAACACATTTGTTGGGTCCGTTGTTAATTTCTTATAAAATTCAAGGTCATTCACCAATCTTAATGTTTCATCAATATAATTTCTCTTATTTAAAATCACCAGGCCACCTCCCTTATCCGCTGGTTTGATTATCATTTCCTCATTATTGATAAGGGATTCAAAGCTATCTTTTCATTTCTTGTTAGGTTAGATTTTATTCCTATTTTATTAGTGGCTAACATCTTAAGGTCTCTTTTGACCAATTCTCCAAACATGTCAATATACGTCCCTCTTGATTCTACTGGATAAAATGTAGATTGTTTTCTCAAACCCGTTTTGCTCACTGAATCACTCGGCATTGCTAGTATCTTATCACCTAAAGTTTTATCTGCTTTCAAAAAATGTCTTTTTAAAGTTAGCTTTCTAATATATTTATTGATATCAATAAAAAGATCAAACCCATTAGGGAAACAAGTTGGGGCGAATGACAGACCTTTAGATAAAAGTTTTAATTCATCAACTGACAAAACTTTGTCTGACAAATTAAAAATTCCTTGTGTAGGGGTATTCGCAGATATTATCTCTTTCTGTGATCTCTTTTTTGCTCTCTTTCCTCTATGTGTTGTCCATATCTTTTCCTTGGTGACCGAACCATATTTTCTAACATAGGACTTTTGAAGTCCATGGGCTAGATTTATTAAGCTGCGGGTTTGAAAAAGTGGGGATGTTGCCTATAGCAATCAATCAGATTCTAGCTTTCATTTATTTAGTACCTTCTACAAAATGACAGCTAGAATCTGATTGGTTGCTATAGGCAACATCCCCACTTTTTCAAACCCGCAGCTTAGTAAGTCTAGCCACATATGTCTGTTCCGCTGTCCTAAAAAAGCAGCTGAGGTAGTGGGAGGAGTAGTACCCCGTGTTTCAGATTCCATATTTATTTCGTCTAAAACTTCAAATCTATTGCCAGTATCAATAGAAAATTGAGTATCTGATTTATTTCGTTGTTGTCTAGAAAATGTTTTCTTATATGGAACAGTATTCCACTGCTCTCTGTAATCATATCTATTGGTCTGTTGCGCCTTTTTTGCGCTGAGCATTACCAAAGATACGTTGATCTTTATTTGTTGTAAATTGGTTAGTATTCAATGAGTTCTTTAACTGACCCGAATATTTACTCCAACTGCGTACTCTATTATTCAAATAATAAATAATCGGTTTTATCTCTCTGAAATTTTTTCTTTTTTGACTATAACTTCACTTTCAATTTTGTTAACTTTTAAATCAACCTCATTCTTAAATTTTTCTATTTCAACTGGGATTTTAAGAGTCTGAAGTGTAAGTTCCGCTTCTTTAAGTTCTGTATTTATACTTTCCAAAATCTTCTTTTTCTCTGATATAATTAACTTCATTAATCCGAATGAACAATCATCTAGCAATCGAAACCATTCCTTCAAAAACACCTCATTTGACTGTCCAAAAGTAGGCATTTTGAGCAATTTTAAACCTCGAGGTATTCTATTAACTTTGAGGTAATTTTCAAGACCTGTGATTTCCCACCAGGCTTTTGTTTCTTTAACTAATAGTCACAAAAAGGGTTATCTAGAGATTTGTTTGCACATATTGTATGTCTGAGGACTAGAAACGGCTGTGTGAATCAGTCCCTCGTCAAACACATTAATACGGCGGTTCCCAAACTGTGCACCGCGGCTCCCTGGGGTGCCGCGATCGCCCTAGAAAAAAAGAGAAAAAAGCAAAAAAAAAACAAACTTACCCATCATCCAGCGCCGGATCCTTCTCCTCACTGACTGCCGGGCGTGACGTCATCATGTCCGGCAGCCTCAGTGAGGAGCTGCAGCAGAGAAGACGTCAGAAAAGAAGGTAAGTGAAGGGGGCACTGAGAGACATGCTAAAGGGGACAGAGAGACGCTGAAGGGGACAGAGAGACACTGAAGGGGACAGAGAGACACTGAAGGGGGCACAGACAGGCTGAAGGGGACAGAGAGGCACTGAAGGGGACAGAGAGACGCTGAAGGGGGGCACAGACAGGCTGAAGGGGGGCACAGACAGGCTGAAGGGGACAGAGAGACGCTGAAGGGAGACACAGACAGGCTGAAGGGGACAGAGAGGCACTGAAGGGGGACACAGAGAGACGCTGAAGGGGGGCACTGAGAGACACTGAAGGGGACAGAAAGACACTGAAGGGAGACACAGACAGGCTGAAGGGGACAGAGGCACTGAAGGGGGAAACAGACAGGCTGAAGGGGACAGAGACGCTGAAGGGGACAGAGAGGCTGAAGGGGACAGAGAGACGCTGAAGGGGGACACAGAGACGCTGAAGGGGGACACAGAGATGCTGAAGGGGGACACAGAGAGGCTGATGGGGGACACAGAGAGGCTGAAGGGGACACAGAGAGGCTGAAGGGGGGCACTGAGAGACACTGAAGGGGACAGAAAGACACTGAAGGGAGACACAGACAGGCTGAAGGGGACAGAGGCACTGAAGGGGGAAACAGACAGGCTGAAGGGGAACATAGAGGCTGAAAGGGGCAGAGAGACACTGAAGGGGGACATAGAGAGGCTGAAGGGGACAGATAGACACTGAAGGAGGGGGAGAGAGAGAGACACTGAAGGAGGGGGACAGAGAGACGCTGAAGGAGGGGGACAGAGAGACGCTGAAGGAGGGGGACAGAGAGACACTGAAGGAGGGGGACAGAGAGACACTGAAGGAGGGGGACAGAGAGAGACGCTGAAGGGGGGTCAGAGTGTGAGCTGATGAAGAGGGACACAGGGTGTGAGATGGCGAAGAGGGGGACACAGGGTGTGAGATGGCGAAGAGGGGGACACAGGGTGTGAGATGGCGAAGAGGGCGACACAGGGTGTGAGATGGCGAAGGGGATAGAGTCATATGATAAAGGGGCACAATGTGATGGTGAAGCGGTCTAAATACATCTTACGTCATTTTGACCCAACTACTTAAAAAACGGGACTACCCGGTAATTATTTTTGCTTAGGGGTGCCTTGGAAAAATTATGGCGACCCTAAGGGTGCCTCGAGCCGAGAAAGTTTGGGAACCACTGCATTAATACATTGTTCCAAGCGTTTGAAACTGGATTCATCTCTTACGAGTTTATTACCAGCTAAACCACGTATTATCTTTAAAAACCTAAGATATTAAGATCTATGCTAGCCCCTTCATATCTTAAGGAATCTATGATTGAAAGGAATGGTTGGCTAGCTCCGCTAAAAGGCTTCTTTGCATGCGGGCATTGTAAAGTCTGCAAATATGTACACAAAGAACATAAATCTTTCGCTGATTCATCTAATACTAAAGAGAGAACTATAAAGTCATTTATGAACTGTAATACTACTTATGTAGTATATTTGCTGGAATGTGGCTGCGGGCAGAAATACGTAGGGAAGACAAAGAGATCTGTTAAAATACGTGTGTTTGAACATCTACGAAATATTCTGCACAAGATAGAAAATCATAGGGGCATATTCAATTAGCTTTTTGATTTGCGGTAACGCGCGTTGCCGCGAAAAGTGCGCGTTCTTGCGGGTATTACGGTACCGCATTAACGCGGATTTTCGTTCGCAACCCTATGGGCTGCGAACGAAAATCCACGTTATTGCGGTACCGTGTATTACGTTTCGCGGCTGTTCCGGCGCATTACCGCGAATCCAAAAGCTAATTGAATATGCCCCATAGTGTTCCAAAACATTTTTCCTCTTGCCATAATGCTAATCCGGAATCCCTACACTTTAAAGCGACTGAATATGTAGAGCTAGATAAAAGAGATCGATTGTTAAAACTGGCTCAAAGGGAAACTTTCTGGATTTATACTTTAAACACATTTGTTCTATGGGGCCTAAATGAAGGATGTGAGGTTACACCTTTTTTATAAATTTTGTATGTATTTTATTTGTATATTTTTTAAAAAAGACTGACATATATATGAAAGTATCCGTGTTTAAATCATTGGTAACTATACTGAGCTGTTAATGGTTAACATATTGTTAATATGTGCTTCTATGTCTTTGCAAATGAGTGGAGGTTGTTCCACCTGTGAATGAATTAGTAATAACCTTTAAATAGGTGAACCCTTGTAAAGAGATCCCCCCTCCTGACGAAGTCCTTGTGATGAAACGCGTAGAGGTGATTGTGGATATATTCCAAGAGCTATATTGAACTGATGCCGTTTTTATGATCAATGCCTGAAATCTTTTATATTTTGGTACGTGCATTTTATTGTTTTGAATAAAACATTTTACTTGGATAATACACCATGGAAGCGCCCCTGTCTGTTTGATATTGTCGAATTGTTGCTGGTCCCCCGTGAAGATCGGGTGGTAGAAGGGAAGGACGCGTAGAATATACTCTACTGGTGTTTGAATTATCGTGGAAGAACAAATTGGCTTTTTTGACTGCACACCGATTATACTGTCTATATATATATATATATATATATATATATATATATATATATATATATATATATATATATATATACACACACACACACACACACACACATACATATGTATACATGCATATATACACATTTTTATTTGCTTCTTGTCGTCTAGTGTTGGTAAAGTGTAGACTCCCATCTATTTATATCTTGTCTTAAAACATAATTTTCCTCTTCAGACTCCACGGCAGCCCTCACAATAGGTTAACTCCTAGTCAGCTGGGCAGAGACAGGAAGTAGTTGGCACTCCCGGAAGGTAGCGTGTGACTCCTTTATTACCTTTTTCCTGTCTCTTCAAGCTGATTAAAGCAGTGGTTAGAGTAGGAAGCAACTTTATTTTTTTTTATCTAATGAGCTTACCTAGTTTTGTAGGCCATTCTTTACCGCATTTTAGGAGTAAATACATGTAAAATGTAGATTTTTTAAAAAATTGTGAGTTTCTGTAGTGGCCGTTGGTAGCGTGACCTAAGCAGCTGTGGTTATTTCCAGATCAACGTACTTCTAGAAAACAGGAGCTAGCATCGCAGAGTCCTGTTCAAGGTAAGCCCCTAACTAGGAGCGTTTTATTATATCAGTAGTTGCTTATTTTACCTCTTCCTCTCCGTATTCTTTCAGAGCCTGTGAAGGAGAAGACTAACAAGACTCACAATCACATCTGTGGTGCTTGTGATATTTACCTAATGACTATAATGAGACTGTATTCCCTATAGAGACAACCCAGGAAAATAGGCAAACTACAAAAGTTTGGAGAGTATGTTATCCCTGACGAGAGACTGACTCCTTTATGTGAGGCTCATTAACTAATGTTGATGCTGCAGTGGCCTGACTTTTGGGAAACAAAAAAGCTGTGGGAGATCGAGGTCCATTAAAGGACCCAATGGATAGGAAAATGGAGAAATGTATTAAAACACTTTATATTTCCTGAGGAACGGTAATTAAATCTAGGGTAGCCATATCTTCTGTCTCCAGCGCACTCACAATTTGGATAGACAATCTGTATAAAGACAACACTTGCGAAGAGTATGGAAATAATGAAAAATGAAATGTATTTCCTTTCTGAGGCACCACTAGATACGACCATGTTTTCTGCAAGATGTGCATCTTCTACAGTGGTGGATAGGAGAACACTATGGCTGCATCAACAGTAGTGGCAGATCAACAGTTAATATTTGTTAACTGCGCTCCCTTTTGAAGGGGATTTTCTTTTTGGTGACAAACTGGATGTTCTGATCCAGAAGATAAATTACATAATTCCTCACTGGATTGTAGAGAACCGTTTACTGCTGCTTCTTGAAGACAGTAATTTAAAGAGGTCCTAACATATCATCCTCACAAATCGTATGCTAGACAGTATGTGGCAAACAGGTAATTTCTTTGTACCTACTGCTCAGAAAGGCACCTGCTTCTACTCTAAACACTTTCTCATAGAGAATCAGGCTTTTAAAAAGTTCTCGATCTAAAAAGACTCAATCAATTTGTATATGCCAGATATTTTCACAACAGTATTGTTTTCTCTGATTCTTCAGCCTGGGGTAAAATTTCCAGATTATCTGTTTGCAATTTGGCCTCACTAGTGGTGCTTATTGCTGCCCTCAGGAACTAGGACGATATTCTGGTAATAGGGAAATCAGTATACAGTGCCCGAACAAAAACATTCAAAGTAATCTCTTTTCTACCAGAACATGTCTGGATCCTAAAAACAATCAGGAGACACCTGGTGCTTCTTCTCAACGGATCTCTGGGAATACATATAGATGCAAAGAAACACAAAGCATCTGTGTCAGAGGAAAGGCTTCCAAAACATTCAGTACCTGACTTTGTGTCCACAACAATCCACAATTAGGGAATTTCTCAGGCTATTGTCAGAAACCCCTCCAGCCAGTACAACACCACCCGGAGTCTGCTCTGACAGTCTGGTGTTCACTGGAGCCCCTAGTGGTGGGGACAGACTTGGCTGCAGACTACAGAGGGTCGTGTGATGTGTACCAGCTGCGGGGAACCCAGGAGCAGAGGGTAATGGCAAACAGCAAACCCAAAGAACAGGCCGAGGTCAGTGGTCACTTGCTAGGAATATCGCGCATGCGCCCGGCTGCCCCACAGTGTCGGGACGCAGCGCTGAACTACTCAGCGTCCGACCGTTGCTACGGTCGGGCTGGCCCCGGAAGCGACGTCTCGGTCGTCATAGCGACGGCCGGGACGGAGGTAGGAGAGTCGCGGCGGCTGGGCACCGCCGTGGCTCGTAACAGCAATTAGGAATGTTTTCTTCAGCCATAGCTGTCCTTCCAGGAGAGAGCGCATACTGAGTAGTCTTCAACTAGAGGTACTCGATCAGTGGGATCACAGTCCAGATTTACTGGATGAGTCTAGACTTCCAATGAGCACCAGGGAATATCTTGACTGGTGGCAAGATCCAGCATTAAAGGAAAAGGGAGTACCCCTCTCAGAACTGGAATGGACAGTGCCAAAGTTTGGTGTGCTCATCTTCACAACTAAGCAGTAATAGGTTCATAGTTACACAATGAGAATAAATTGCATCCTGACAGCAAGGCAGTATGGCATACAATGCAATATTTTCTATCTGAGTTGCAGCAGAAATATCTCAAGATCACTTCAGCAACAATCTGAGAACTCTTACAGCTCTACATGTAGCAGGCAAAGAGGTGGCAGATTATCTCAGCTGGCATCAGATCCACACAGGAGAATGGGTTACACTAGGAGGTGATCCAACAGTTGATGACCCTCATATAGATCTGATGGCAGCAAGTCAAAACACCAAAGATGATCAATTCTTCGTCCGTCACAGAGACTCCAAAGCAGATGGAATAGAAGTTCTAACAAGGCTCTGGAACTTTAAATGGGGTATAGGATTATACATCCCACGAATATCAAGAGAAAGGTGTGGAAGTAATAGCGATTCTTTTTGGCCTTGCAAGCCACACACTGACGTGGGAGCTTGACGTGGGTACACACTGACGTGGGAGCTGATCCTGGAACAGCATTGGACAATACCTCTACTGTTGTCTGCATCAGCTATTCACCCAAATCCAGAGACTCTCTCCCTGATGGTGTGGAGAATAAGTGGTCACTGCTGAAAAGTAAAGCAATCTCTGACAAAATGATTGAGGCATCTTTGGAAGCAAGAAAGAAAGGTTCTTCAATAGTGTATCACAACATCTAGAAGATATTCATACTCTGATTAATTCTGTTGCTGCTAACATTTCTCAGGTACTGGATTTCTTTTAATTGGGTTTAGAGAAGGGCTTGGTCCTTAGTACATTGAATATACAGATCTCGGTTCTTAGATATAAGACTGCCTTCTGATTATCTAGTGGAAAAATTCTTCCAAGCAGCTAAAAGGATTCATCCTTCCATCAAATCTTTTGTGGCACCAAAAAACATTATCTTGTTTTGTAGGCTCTAGTTTCAGAACCCTTATATGAAGTTTAACTTAAATGGCTTACTCTCCTGGTGCTATTCTTAGTTCCAATCTCATCTGCTAGAAGAGTAGAACTTCAGGCTTTATGGTGCAAGGAACCATTTTTGAACATGTACACCCATAAAATAGTGTTTTAAGCAAATCCTGGATTCATTTCCTGAAAGAATGCTGAGCCCTCTGTACCCAGGAGGCTGCCACTGCCCTTGTGTAATGCTCCCTATATACCTTTGGCACATCCATTTGTGAGGGCTGCCATGGAATCTGAAGAGGGGAAAAAAGCAAATTATTCTCACTAATATTATATTAGGGCTAAATTATTGATGAGTATAATTTGCTTTTTAAGTGTCAGAGACAGCTTGGGAATTTAATCAAGGACAACAAAGGAAGGAGGAGTAAGACTAGATACCTTCCAGGGGTGTCAAGTTTTTCCTGTCTCTACTCAGCTGGCTAAGGATTAATCCATTTGTGAGGGCTGCCATGGAGTACATCGAGGAAATAAAATTAACTGAGTTTACTTTGCCTTTTTTTTTTTTAGAAAAAAACAAAACCGCAATGGTTTTCAGGATTTTAAGAAGCATGTGAATAATAAAGAACTGAACCACCAAATTGAAGTTTTCAGATATGAAGCTAAAAAAAGGTATAACTGACATTCAGCTGCAACCCTTTCAACAAAAAGATTAATAGTCTATTACCACTCCCTCCCCCCCATTACAGGCAGATTAAACCTGCCATAACTTTAGGATAGAGTCTAATGGGATCTGATTCAGGTCAAAAAGCCAAAATGTCAGCCCGTTAACTTGCTGTGAGTGGTCCAGCCTGTGTATGAGTCCACCAGTCCACACAGGCTTGTAGAGCAGACCTGCTCTACAAAATATACCTTCATTCACACTCTGACATATTTAGTATAAACACTTAGTTTCACATGTATTTTTCAGCTCAGTAGCACACAACTTGCACATTAATATCAAATAGTGGCATTACATGTTAGTTAAGGATTAAAAAAGAACTTCTAGGCATATCTTGATCGCACAAATGAAGAGGAAGTTTCTACTCTCTTCTCATCTTCCTACTCTACCTCCTGTCCTCTTGATCCCATACCCTCACAAATTGGTATGTCCCTGTCTCCTGTGCTCATTCCACCTCTAACTATAATCTGTAATCTCTCTCCTTCTATTCGTATTTTTCCATCACCATTCAAAAATGCAGTGATTACTCCTATTTTGAAAAAACAAAATTCTGACCCAAACTCTCTCAAATTACCGCCCCATCTCTCAGCTCCCATGCCCCTCCAAGCTTCTCGAGAGAATTGCCAACACTCGCCTCACACACTTTCTTACAGCAAACAACCTACTGGATTCCCTTCAGTCAGGATTTCGCTCTCAACACTCCACAGAGACTGCGCTGACCAAGGTTGTCAATGATTTGATCACAGCAAAAACTAACGCTACAATCCCTAGGTCTTGAACACACTGTCCTATCCTGGTTCTCATCCTACCTATCTAATCGCTCTTTCAGTGTTAATTTCTCGGGATCCACCTCTGCTCCGCTTCCTTTATCAGTTGGAGTACCACAAGGCTCAGTCCTAGGTCCTCTGCTATTCTCTATCTACACCACTTCTCTTGGAAAACTAATAAGCTCCTTTGGATTTTAATATCATCTCTATGCGGATGATACACAAATCTATCTATCCTCTCCTCGGTGGTAGTCACTTTAACGGTGACTACCACGAAGGGAAAAAAACGAAAATGACTTCCCCGACTTTGAAGAAATGATCACTGACCTTAACAATGACAGAAGAAGTTCCCGGCAGTGTGAGAACAAATCCCGATCCCTAGTAAGAACGGCATCTTGTTTGAACGTCATTTTCAATTGCGACCTTTGTATCACTATTTTTAGTTCATGCACTCATCATCTCCCACATCGGCTATTGAAATTCCCTCCTTACTGGTCTTCCCAAAATAAGACTTGAACCCCTACAATCTATTTTGCACTCAACGGCTAGATTGATTTTCCTTGCAAACCGTTTTTCTTCTGCTGAGCCACTCTGTCAGTCTCTACATTGGTTGCCTGCTTTTCAACAAATCCAATATAAAATTCTTTTACTAACATACAAGGCCGTCAACAAAATTGCACCGACATACATCTCCTCACTTGTCTCAAAATATCTCCCAACTTGACACCTCCACTCTGCACAAGATCTGCGTCTCTCTTCCACTCACATCACAACCTCCCATTCCCAGTTATAGGACTTTTTTCAGGCTGCACCCACTCTGTGGAATTCCCTCCATCGCACAATAAGACATTCCTCTAGTCTTCAAACCTTCAAGCATTCTCTGAAAACCCACCTTTTCAGACAAGCTTATGATATTCCTCAACCAGCATCTTAATCTCCCCAGGTCACTCTATTTATCACCCTCTACACAGCTAACACGAGACAACAACCCTCTGACCAACATTGCTGTGTGACTGATCTGACAGCCCACTGAATACTTTTTACCTTTGCATTCTAGCTGGACCAGTGTGCAATATGATGTAGCAAATGCCCTTGTGTTTCAAACTCCTATTGTCCCATAGATTGTAAACTTGCGAGCAGGGCCTTCTTACTTCTCTGTCTGTATGTATTACCCAGTTTTGTTTTATTAATGTTTGTTCCCAATTTTAAAGCGCTACGGAATCTGCTGGCGCTATATAAATAAATGTTGATGATGATGATGATATCTTGTTCCATGATGAGCCTGCAGAACTTCATTTTGAATACACTCTTTGAGTTATATTTACTAAACTGCGGGTTTGAAAAAGTGGAGATGTTACCTATAGCAACCAATCAGATTCTAGCTGTAATTTTGTAGAACACACTAAATAAATGAAAGCTAGAATCTGATTGGTTGCTATCCACTTTTTTAAACCCGCAGTTTAGTAAATATACCCCCTGAACTCTCACTCTGCTCTCTTGTAATGTTTACTTGTACGGTTACATCGCTACAGCTTAAGAGTTGCTGAGCACATTTTTGTAAAATTGTGCATTTCAAATAGCACTAGACTAGGTAATCAGTCTGTTTGTGGTGACATGTCCTATTTCACTGCAGTTAAGTTAGTAGCTGCCTCCTTTTACTAGGTTATTCGAATACAGATTGACAGCAGGGGTGACTGTTGGGCATACAAACACACAAGGTTAATATGATAGAATGAGAGCTGATGGAATATGTTCTGTATTAGAATAGACTGTCCCAGGGTTCTGGGATACTTTCACTGTCTATGCAATTTTACTGGGCACCTAATCAAGATTATTTTCAGTTTGGAATTGAACCAAATTTCTAATAGTCTGATCTGACCACTTTGTTCCATCAACATGCGAGAAAAAAAAAAAAAAGATTTATAATATATTGCTATTTGCCAGATAATTCATTTAAAAAAAATAAGAACAATCAATGTTATTCCTACATTAAGTGCTAAAATATTTTGCGTAGGAGTATCAGATTCAAATTTAATGATGGATTTCTACTTTTTTTTTTTTAATTATGTCCTTCTCCTAACTTCTGCAAGTTTTGCAAAATAACTCCCTGTGTGATCAATTCCATGTAACAACAACATGTTAGCCTGCAATAAAAACATAAATTTGCTTACAGTTGAGGAGTTACTGGTAATCTGTTATAAAACGTATTCCTGCTTCAACATGAAACAAAACATTATATGGAACACCTATGGTTTACAAGATATTAAAAAAGTAAGGGTGACTTTAAACTGTATACTTATATTGTGTAAGAGGTGCTGAAGCTGAGAGGAGAGAATTGTATAATTTCTTTCTGTAGGAAAGCAGAATAAAAAATCCTCTTCTGATTTAAATATTTGTGTGCCCCAGCAGGTAGATATTGCAGTTTGACTTTTCAAAGCAGTCAGTAGGTGGCAATAGCAGCAACAACAGGGATGAACTTGACTGAATTAAAATCAGCGTTGACAATAACTTGTTACAGACCGTTCAAGCACAGAAGGCTTTACACTCTAAACCCTGACGTCCTGTAATAATTAAATTTCAGCCTCTAAAAAAAAATAAAAAATTAAACAACATTATATATTTTGCTTTTCTATTTTTCATTTCTTTTTAGAAAACCAGAAACATCTTACAATGAATTGTAGAAAAAAAAAATGCTTTCCAAAAATTGAACGGTAAACAGATATTCACTATTTACATGTAGAACATCAGAGATAAGGTGATAATGAAAGTTCTCTACCGCAGAATCTTGCTTATCTTACGTGCAGGCTCTGGTACACAAGTGCAACATTTATTTCTATCTTATAGTGTGCAAAATGGTCAAAACATTCAAACATGCCATACAAAGGGTAGCGTTCTACAATGGTAGAAAGGATGGCAGAAAAGAGAATGGCAGAGGTGTCATTTAAAGTGCGCCTGTCACCTATACCTTAGGGATGACCCAATAATTGGTCTATGATTTCACCAGGTACTAGTATCTAATAAGCTGGATTCTCATGAATATCGTGTCAGCACACAAGTGCTGCCTCCACTGTATGTAGATGATATACTTTAATATTAGCACATCAAATGATCTCTGCCAATTCTTTTCAAGACTGAATTAATCATTTGTTCTATGCTGCCGTGTCAATTTTTTTTACCAGTGGTACATAGACAGCAAAGAACATTACTATACAATTAAAACATGCTTTAACAACAAAAACAAACGTGTTTTTTTTTTTGCACAATTCCATCACATTAGTAGCACTCCAGTTTGATCCACGGCGAGTAAATGCTCTATTCACTGATATGTTGTACAGAATATTCTGTTCAGCAACAGATAACCCTTTATAGAGGTTATACTACACGTAACCACTTTGTTCATAAATGTCTTGTATGTATATATGGAGTGTTTTGTGATGCATGTCATAATGGGTGTTCATAGTCATAGCACAAGCTTTCATTGAGCCGTAATGTAATCAAGAGCAGAAGCTGCCAAGGAAGAGAATTACAAAGGTGAGCTGAACCAACTGCCTGACGTCAATGAATTGTTACGTGGAAGCAGAGCTGTGTATAGGCCGAGAGGCCCTAAGGCTACAAGAGTTTCTACAGAATATTGAACTGATGCATGAAAGGACACAGGAAATTAGCTGAGCTACATACATGACACAGAACATATTCCAGTTCCACATTCCACCCTAGTGCATACTTTATACCCATACATCATTCCCTAGATTGTAACAATATCAGGAAGACTAGCATTTCAATTGGATTACTTGCATTGGTCATTGGAATGGTCTTTTACCATAATGGCATCACACTTGTATACTAATTGTCTCTATGTACTAGATTGGTTGAAGGATACATTGTTCTCTAATGATATTGGAACATTCTTTGTACTTTGAAGATAAACAAATCTTATACTGTATTTTTGACAAAATTAGATTTTTTTTCCCCCAATTACAAAACATGCCTGCAAATTCATGGCGATTAGTAAGCACACATACTTTTACACTATTATTTAATAACACTAGCCCTAGATGTGGTAGAAAGATAATATATTTACTACTCCATTTGCCTGTGCAAAAATGCTAATTAAAGCTATGTCTAGTGAACTTATGGCTAATATTTTGTTCATATAAAATGCTCATGTGCTATTAATATACATATAAACTCCTGTAAATTATATGTGTGTTAATGGTATTGAGGTTATCACTCTAGCTTTAGTATTTTTGTAATATGAGCCTCCCCCCAAAAGAGCCCTTTCCTGATATGCCATACAAATACTTGCCTGCAGCAATGTAAGGACATCTCGCCTCCAACATAGACTGCGCACAGAAGATTAGTAGTCTAATTGGTCCTAAATCAGGAGGTAAGGGCATACCATACTCATCTAGTGTAGATAGTAAGGTCATTTGCCGTCACCTTAGAGTTCCATGACCTGTACGAAAGCAGCTTGCATGTTTTTTCTCAGTGACTACCGATATCCTTATAATTTGCCCTAGGGCGTGCATTAATCCATAGAAAAGACTCATTGATAACATGACACGAAAAGTGAAATATGACACAATATCAATATTTGATGCAAATACATAATCTGTTCTGTTTATGAAGGATTAAATATGGCTTCCTGTAATCGTATTATATATGGCCTTTTGAGGTCTAGTCTTTAGACTGGGGCAGTGCATTATTGTAATGGTTATGAAGTTACCTCCCTATATTAGAGTGCAGTATAGTGTACTGGCCATGGGAATGTCTGAATAGATTTGTGTCAGAAGTCAACATTGCTAAAAACTATACAGATTGTCCTGCTTCAGTCCTGAACTTAAATCCTTTCTAAATGTACTGTATTATGATATTGAGAGTATCAGGCAGTATGTGTATAGACATGATACTGTAACACATAACTAATGTTATTTAACAATCACTTTGCAGTGAGAGAACAGTTGAATACTCAGTTCTGTTGTCTCACCGTGTTGTCTTCAAGTTTCCTCTCCAGCTGCCCCTCAGGTATTAGTATGTCAGTTCACAAATCATTACAATGTCATCTATTTGTGATGTGTTGCTATTTAATGTATAATAGTGGTGTCTGGCATGAGGAAGCTCAGTCTTTACATTCAATGCTCCAGTTTCCTGGATAGACAATTCAGCTTGTGACGTGAGTATGCCTTTCTAGGTGGTCCATACTGTTGCCAATCAAGAACAAATCATGAAAGTTCGTTAGAAAGCTTCAAGGATTGGTGATGAACAATCAAAGGGGATGTTTATAATTCCTTCCTACACTGCCTGTTCTGGAATCAAACAACATGTTTCTACAATCAAGTTCTAACACATCTGTCATCCAATATCATAGAATAAGTAAGCTGGGATTTCTCTAAAACATGACTGAAGCTAGGGAGTTTTTAAATGGCTTTTTAGAAGTGAATGATTATCTTTTAAAATGAGGATATTGTGAGACAGTGGGGTTTAGAGACATGAAACAATACTTGCTGGAGCCCCCGGGTTGTAGACTTTGCAAAAATAAAATGTGCTCCTGCAAAGTTCTCTACCAGGGCTGTAACTAGAAATTTTAGTGCTTAGAAGAAGGAAAACGGGCAACCAAGCTGACCTAAAATGTTAATTTCCTTGTGCACACCCCCTTCAGCTTAGCGCCTTAGGCAGGTGCCTCTTACCTAACAGCAATAGTTACAGCCTTGCTCTCTTTATATGGTACAATTGTTCTTTATCTCTGTACTCTAAGGTTACCGTCAGAACACTAAAATCAGAATCGTATAACATGGTCACAGTTCATGTATGTATTCTCTACACAGTCTAGAATGGAGCATTGTGCAGACTTAGGACATGGACTATCATTCTCAAATCACAAAGGCCCTAGATAATATGAGATTATGTAATAGGAATCAAGGTGGGAAATTTTATGATCTAAGCATAAAAACATGACTCCATATTGGTTTACTCCGTTCCACCAAACAAATACAGCATTATGCAATTGTGTGTACACATAAGGCTTGGAGACTTAACCTAAAGAATAGATGTATTTATGAGGACAACTCACTGCAGTAAGTTCTAGCATAACTAATCTCTTATAATGATTCTCAGTAGGTTTATGGAAAGGGCTCTCTGAATTTTAAGGAGAGGGTGCAGCAAGAAGCTACTATCCCTGGCAGCTTTTCTGCTGAGCTCCTAGAAGACATAGTACACAGTGTCTAAACTTTGTCATCTTGTGAGATGATCATACAGACTATCTGGGGCAGGTATCTGCCATGTGCTTCCTATCCAAAAACGTACCCAGAGTGCAGTCTGCCATTCTATTTACCTAATGCCACGCCAGTGCTACTTTGTCCATAGTATATTGACATTTAGAAGTCCTCCATGCACAAAGGCAACTAGTAAACTATTTCTTTTTAGGTGAATAAGAACATTGTGTTTTTTTCAATGCAAACTCCCCCCCAAATTATCAGGGTGCTAACTGGGTAACAAACTGAGCCACTTGCATGTTGAAGCATGTCTGTTGTAAACAAGAGCTGATACTTTTAAACACGGAAGGTAATGTTTTGTGGCAATGCAATACAAGACAAGACGCAGATCTGTAACCTTGTCTTGGGGTGTGACCACTGCCCATAGCAGCCTGGAGTATAAGGAGGGAGGGGATCATGGTAGACGCTCAGTCTTCCACCAATGACTCATTCTTACCTTGGGAGACAGTGCTGGGTGTTCAGCATATAGATATTTACGTGTCCTGCTCTGTAAACATACTGGATATTTCTACTTTAAGTGTTTTACAGTATTTAGGAAAACGTTTTAAAATGACAGAACGAGATCTGAAATATTAACAGATAAATATTTAAACAGTGAATATTTAAGATTTGTTGCCTGTTTCCAGCACTGCACTACCCCTACCTGTAAACTACAGGAACATGTTTTGTGTCTTGGCTTTCTGACTCATACTGCAGGCAGGTGAACAACTCATAAAACAGCCCTTCTGTCGGGATATTTTGTAGGCAAGAGATACCAAGCAAATGGCAGGCTGTTTGTCTCCATAGTGCATTCGTGCCGCTTGGTGCTACCCTGGAATTTACACTTGGTGGCTGTGCCTCATGGCATGCACTGCCATGCAGGAATAGTGTGGGAATGTGTGCTAAACGAGTGTGTGCAGTGAGATCCCGCTCAATAGCTGTCCTTGGGCCAGGGACGGTTGCGCTGCCAGTTCCTGTCGTTGTGGTTCTGCTCAGAGTCGCGCTCCAGAAGTCGGTCCTGTGAGTCATGGCCATTGGTGTTGTGCAGTCCACTGTTGTGGTGTCGATGAGGCTGGTAGAGATCCTGATAGGCGTCAGAGTACTCGTCCTCCATGTGGCGGGAACTCCTCTGGGAAGAGGCCGTCCAGGTCTTGCGGGAGGTTTCACTAGCCTCATCTGACTGCATTAAGCTGTCACGCTCTAGGGGAGAATGCTCATTGGCTCGATCCGTAAGAAGTTGCTGGTTCTGTTGATAGGTCAGAGAGAGACGTAAGACTTTGCTACAGGTTAGCCCAACACATACAGCTTATATACCATAAACAAAAGTGAATTCTGGGGATTCTAATCACTTTGGATAAGGGAAAAATCACAAAACGCTTGTATAACAGAAAATACTAAATAAAATGATTATGTAATGTACACTTCCAAAGTATGTTATTACAACGTCCATAAACAATGAAATATGCTAAGTGCCACAATTCTTATTTACAGTTATTTTATTTGTCATCAAATTAGTTTTATTCTATAGTATATTTAATGTTTTTATATTATTATATTTAATTATTACATGTTACGTCATGTTTGACATGAAAACAAAATGAAAAATGAAAAGTCCAAGCAAACTTATAGTGTAAAAGATATTTAGTGAAAAGTAGAGAATGGTAATGGAAAGGTTGCATTGGGCACTAGTGGCAGATTAGAAGACGGGAATTTTGGACAAAGAAAATGAATGTGTCAGCGGGATATATGGTAGTTTTAATGCACCACTGCCAGGCACATGCAAATAGAGAGTTAACCATAAACTTTTAAAAACACTTTCAATTGGTGTTTAGCAATTTGTTCCAAAAATGACTATCCTGTATAGCCAGAGAAATCTGAGAGAAGTCTGGGTTAACTAATAGTTTCTCTCTAAACAGATTTATTGGGGATACGATGGGGGAAGTAAACTTTATCTCTGCCTCCCTCTCCAGAGAGACAAGACATATCAGAGCAGTCTATGATATTATAAGGTATGAGAAATAAACATAGCTCAGCCATCCTGAGCTAGATCCCTGTACAGCATTTTTCTTTATCTAGCAGAAACCGGACAATTATTATGCAGTTTAATATTTTCTTACCCAGACTAATATAACACCATAAATGGGCACCAGCTGATCTGACCACAAATAAACAAGGATATTTATATAGGGTGTGTTGCCCATGATGAAGTGGAAAAAATAACTCAAATGTCATTTTTTTAAGCTTCTACATGGTCATATTATCTTCAACTTGCTGTTATAGTGCCCAAATGGATGTAGTTAATAGGTGATAGAAGGACGTCAAAGTCTGGCCTTTTCCTAGGTGTGGCAAGAGGCGGTAATGTAGTCTATTGATGAACATGTACTAAATGTTCAGCTGTGCATAGAGGGAATAATTTTTAAACAACATTAACTTACAAATAGAAATTTTCAACATTGTGTTGTCATGTGCACCAGTACACATAACAGAAGGAGAACTAAATACAGAAGAAAGGAGTCGTGCCTAAGCCTTAACCAGCGGTGCCTAAATTATATGCAGAAGTGCCTAAATCATGCATAGCAGTGCCCAACCCTGTAATCCGAGCCAACACTTTATTACTATAACCCAAGCCAACACTTTATCACTATAACCCGAGCTACCCCTATAACCAGAGCCAGCACTATACCCCTATAACCCGAGCCACCCCTATAACCCGAGCCACCCCTATAACCCGAACCACCCCTATAACCCGAGCCAGCACTATATCACTATAACCCGAGCCACCCCTATAACCCGAGCCAGCACTATATCACTATAGCCCGAGCTACTCCTATAACCCGAGCTACCCCTATAACCCGAGCCAGCATTATATCACTATAACTCGAGCTACTCCTATAACCCGAGCTAGCACTATATCACTATAACTCGAGCTACTCCTATAACCCGAGCTAGCACTATATCACTATAACTCGAGCTACTCCTTTAACCCGAGCCAGCACTATATCACTATAACCCGAGCTACTCCTATAACCCGAGCCAGCACTATATCACTATAACTCGAGCTACTCCTATAACCCGAGCCAGCACTATATCACTATAACCCGAGCTACTCCTATAACCCGAGCCAGCACTATATCACTATAACCCGAGCTACCCCTATAACCCGAGCCAGCATTATATCACTATAACCCGAGCTACTCCTATAACCCAAGCCAGCACTATATCACTATAACCCGAGCTACTCCTATAACCCGAGCCAGCACTATATCACTATAACCCGAGCTACCCCTATAACCCGAGCTACTCCTATAACCCGATCTAGCACTATATCACTATAACTCGAGCTACTCCTATAATCCAAGCTAGCACTATATCACTATAACCCAAGCTACTCCTATAACCCGAGCCAGCACTATATCACTATAACCCGAGCTACTCCTATAACCCGAGCCAGCATTATATCACTATAACCCGAGCTACTCCTATAACGCGAGCTAGCACTATATCACTATAACTCGAGCTACTCCTATAACCCAAGCTAGCACTATATCACTATAACCCGAGCCATCCCTATAACCCGAGCCACCCCTATAACCCGAGCCAGCACTATATCACTATAACCCGAGCTACCCCTATAATCTGAGCCAGCACTATATCACTATAACCCGAGTCACCTCTATAACCCGAGCCAGCACTATATCACTATAACCCGAGCTACCCCTATAACCCGAGCCAGCACTATATCACTATAACCCGAGCTACCCCTATAACCCGAGCCAGCACTATATCACTATAACCCGAACCACCCCTATAACCCGAGCCAGCACTATATCACTATAACCCGAGCCAGCACTATATCACTATAACCTGAGCTACTCCTATAACCCGAGCCAGCACTATATCACTATAACCCGAGCTACCCCTATAACCCGAGCCAGCACTATATCACGTTAACCCGAGCTACTCCTATAACCCGAGCCACCCCTATAACCCGAGCTACCCATATAACCCGAGCCAGCACTATATCACTGTAAGCCGACCTACCCCTATAACCCGAGCCAGCACTATATCACTATAACCCGAGTCACCTCTATAACCCGAGCTAGCATTATATCACTATAACCCGAGCTACTCCTATAACCCGAGCTACCCCTATAACCCGAGCCAGCACTATATCACTATAAGCCGAGCTACCCCTATAACCCGAGCCAGCACTATATCACTATAACCTGAGCCAGCACTATACCTCTATAACCCGAGCCACCCCTATAACCCGAGCTACCCCAATAACCCGAGCCAGCACTATATCACTATAACCCGAGCTACCCCTATAACCCGAGCCAGCACTATATCACTATAACACGAGCCAGCACTATATCACTATAACCCTAGCTACTCCTATAACCCGAGCCAGCACTATATCACTATAACCCGAGCTACCCCTATAACCCGAGCCAGCACTATATCACTATAACCCGAGCTACCCCTATAACCCGAGCCAGCACTATATCACTATAACCCGAGCTACCCCTATAACCCGAGCCAGTACTATATCACTATAACCCGAGCTACTCCTATAACCCGAGCCAGCACTATATCACTATAACCCGAGCTACCCCTATAACCCGAGCCAGTACTATATCACTATAACCCGAGCTACTCCTATAACCCGAGCCAGCACTATATCACTATAACCCGAGCTACTCCTATAACCCGAGCCAGCACTATATCACTATAACCCGAGCTACCCCTATAACCCGAGCCAGTACTATATCACTATAACCCGAGCTACTCCTATAACCCGAGCCAGCACTATATCACTATAACCCGAGCTACCCCTATAACCCGAGCCAGTACTATATCACTATAACCCGAGCTACTCCTATAACCCGAGCCAGCACTATATCACTATAACCCGAACCAGCACTATAACCTGAGTCAGCACTATAACCCGAGCGAACACTACATCACTAGGACTGTTAACTCTATAACCCTTATTATATACAGCACTGTTTAAACTATGCCTAGGAGTGACCAAGTTATACTCAGCAGTGACCAATGAAACCAAGCAATGCCCAAATTATACTTAGCACTGCTTAGGTTATACCTAGCAATGTTCAGATCATAACATCCAATTCTCTAATCATACTTAGTGCCCACTTATGCCCAACAGCCACCAATTCATACTTAGCAGCACTCATATTCTGCCACTCTATGCCCACATCATACCCAGCAGTGACCACATTCTAGCCACCAATGTCTACGTTATACTTGGCAGCAGCATACAAAATGCACTTATACCCACCAGCACCCAGCAACCAAGCAGTGCCCTAATCACATCAGCAGTATCTAGTGCCCAGCTCAATGTAAACCCTCCCTCATATCCCCAAAAACACAGAGATACAGACCTGCTGCTTCTTCCAATGGAGAGCCACGTGTGAATGGTGAAAGAGGGGGCGCAGAGCAGTACACAGCCCTGTGGAGTCAGCACTGTCGGGGGTCCTCAGGGGTGTGATGACACCACACATGTGTTCAGTGTGCTCCAGATGGGGGCTCCTGATTTCACAGGAGAGAGAAACCCCGGCAGCAAGAAGTTACTCCCTAGTGCAGCACTGCTGCCCCAGATAAAGAGTAAAATGCTAAAACCTTTTTATAACTGCTCGGACCAACCCAAGGAATGAAAATATAACTAACTCTCCAGCCCCAGCAATCACTACTTAACTTCTTAACGGGAAGATAGTCATGCTGTGATCCAGCCAGCATTGTGCATTAAACTCCTCTTCCCTATTTGTGTTCCAAAAGCCTCCACATTCTAACGACAATTAAGTCATCTGTGGAAGCAACCACCACATGAATAGTGATCACATAAGCAGGGAAAAGGAATGTAAAGCCCAGCGCCACTGACTGAGGGAATCATAGAGTGAATAGAGGCAGTGTTTACCCCTCCTCAGGACTATATTGTGGAGGTCTTATGTATTCATCTAATATACCTGTGTGCAGTGCAGGGAGGGATATTGCACATGGAAGATATGGCCTTGAGCAGCAGATGACTCTTGAGCGAGCCTTGGTTTCTGGATGTAAAGAGGTCTAGAAGGGACAATTTCCATGTCTCCATCTACAAATCCATACATGTGGGTTAAATCCCTATTTTCTCTGTTTTGTGGGGTAATCCAATATTTTACCAGAAATATTTAAATAAATTTTAAAATGCCCCATAGTCCAAAATACAATCTGGTTTATGCAAATGAGGTACTTATGTCATTCACAAATATAAATATATATTAAAATGTAAAATTTTCAAGAGTTAATGAGAACTGCGTATGTTCCAGATAAAGCTGTGATCACAGAGGAGTTATTTTTCCTATGCACAGTAGACTTCCTGTCAGTAATTGCATTGAAGGAGACTGTCTTACAGCTACCTTTTGCAGACTGATAACAGATAAAAATAGCTTATACTCAGCAAACGTCATAAGTTCTGTGACAGTATGGGAACTCTTACATATCTGTTTGGTATAGTATCTATTTTTTATATGACCGTTTATATTTTAGGTTTAGAATGTTAGTGGTCCTCTAGAACAGCTATTGCTGAGATACCCCGGAACTATGTTCTGTTAGAAGACAGTATGTTTCAATATTCTGTAGAAATCATTATACCATGCTTCACTTGTCTGATAATTGGAAAGTAAGACGACTCATTATCTTTGTCGTCTTCTATGACACAAAGGGTAGACTTCCATATTACCTAACTTCCAAGTCAATTTCCTACCACATTTGTTCCCAGATTGGCCATAAAGACATTATATCTGTGTGTTTAGATGATGCTGGAGCTTGTAACAGTGTTTGTGCATCAAGCACCTGACAGAAGAGGGGTGGTTTGTCCTAGCTCAGATATACAGGTTGACCTCTAAATGATGATGTCTCCTGGCCGATGAATGTAACATGTATCTAGTACCAGATACCTAATAGCCTTTGACCTCATCATTACATATCGGACCTGTGGCTCTATTGCCCTCTTGCATCGCCTTTGCACTGATTGCCCTGATTGGTTACCTTGTTTGTTGCAGTCATGGATTGTTAATTTTATTGTGTACATATTGTCTATGCTTTGTTATTTCTTGTATATCTTATACAATATGATATCATATTATATATACTGAATATTGTACTCTTTTTTAAAATAATAAAATATAAAAACTTTCAAATTATTCAAATTAATTGTAGAATCTTAGTATTTAGGATATTTGAAGTCTGACCAAGTTATACACCATCCAGACAATCGTAATGAAAAAAAACCCCTAACTATTATATGGATATATATGTGGATTATATAACCCTCCAACAATATAGGATATAGGGCATCCAGATATATTAAATACATAATGCACATTGTTTTTTTTATATTTTTCGCTGTTTTTTTTTTATCATTTTAATTTTAATATAATTTAATAAAGGTTACATTTTAATTTAAGAGGACTTTACATATTATCTATAAATATTATAGAAATTTTATTGGAGTCTATAGTGCACTATTTTGAAAAAACTTCTGTTTTCTCTCCTATTTCATTAATTACAGTTATGTTTATGGTTTTACCCCTGGTTAGTTAATTAGAAATCTCTTGGAAATTCAGAACCAAGGGCTACATTACTCCCACAATTGATGCGACAGGAAAACCTCCACTTTTTGTTTGAAATGTTATGTGGTAATAGTAAAGATTTTCAGGTCTTCTAGAAGCATCATTAAAAAAATAAAATATAAAAGTTAAAATAACTGTACAGGAGTAAGGACTGAAGAACAGGACTGCAATAACATGATCTATTAATTACATTAAAATGATTAAGTTGGCTTTACTGATCTGAACATTAGCATGGAAGTGATCAAGTATGCACCCCACTAAATCTCATAATCCTACATGTCAGCCCTACATATGTGTATCTCTGTACCTGTAATCCAGGGATGGCAGTGGGAGGTGTCATGGTATTCTGGGCAGTGTGGGGGTGCAGAGGGTGATGTGTGGCTCTCCAGTAAACCTCCATGTACTCTGCAAGGTGCTCACAGGCATCTTCCAGCTGATTCTCATCCAAAATCACATCAAACATTTCCTGAAGGAGGAAAATAATCATCAATCCTCATAAGGTCATCATAGGATCAATGTTTAGGAAGGAAAACAGGAAAAGTAGATAATCATACACTCACAGACAGACAACCTATCAGTATTGGGCATTCTTATAGCTAAACAGACTTTAGTGTATGGGTACAAGTGCAATTCTTCATTATTTAACATGAAAAGTAAATCTGGCACACATTCCTAGATTCTCTTTGCCTATGGCTGGAACGTGGAAAGTAGATGCATATTGGCACTGGTGGTCTGTACTGCAAGCCGATAGGTTAGTAACATATTTTGGAGTAAAACAAATAATAAAGTTCATCTAAGAACAGAAAAAGTAGAAAACTGCAGCGCAAATACTTCTTTGTTCTTCACGCACCTACACTTGATGAAGTGATCCTAGTTTGATAGGGAAGCGTAAGGCTTTGCTGACCAACTTGGTGCCATATGTGAGAGAGCAAGTTTACCAGCGGGTAATAGAAGCAGTCAGGGATATTTGTGGGCATTCCATGCTAAGCACAGATTAGGCCAAGCTTGAAGTACAGACACAAGGGCTGGGGATTGGGAATTTACCCGGGGCATTACCTGCTCTGATGGACGGCACACAGCCTTTACTCCCCGCACAAGGACTTGAATGCTCTGCCCCCTCTGAGGTCCCAGAGATCGGGTCTCATCCCGCTCCCTAGAATGGGATGCACTTATAGCTGAACTTATGCTGGAAGTGTAATTGTAGGTGCACTTCAACCAATTTAAAATAAGGCTTCAATTACATAGAAGTGACGGACATGAATAAGTATAGTCCCAATGTCTCTTTATGCTCGCGATTAATAGGAAGCTAAGCAAGCAGTATTGTAGGAGAAAACTGAAAAGTTTGAATAAAGGTTTGTGGGCTGATAAGTGGTATGTGTGTGGAAAGTGTTCCTGCACAAAGCCAGAGTTCATCGTAGTATTACCTTTTTAAAAATTAGCCTCAAAATAAATATGTATAAGTATTGTCATCAAAATTGATAAAACTTTTATAATAGCGATTTTTCAGAATAAACATTTGCATATTTAACAGGCATCTGATAAAAGCATATTTACACATCTCTAATCACTTCCTTTAGACTAAGAATAAAGAAGAAAGAATAAGGGTTTTACAAAGTCCTCTGCAATATTTGGCGCAGAGTAACAACAAGATCTGGGACTTGAGCTGGAAGACTGAATTAGAGTCCATTCCATGCACTTTCCTGAGAACTTAGATCTCTCCCACCAATAGGGAAATCATCATCATCTACTTATATAGTGCCACTAATTCTGCAGCGCTGTACAGAAATGTTCTGTTCCACAGAGTCAGGCAATGAGACATATACTATAGTAACACACTCCGGTTGTCTGCTTCTGCTTTCTTACCGGAGGACACTGTACCAACTTGTCAGCTGCCAGCATCTGGACATTGAGGTGTTTAACTTGAGATTTCCCCCTGGATTTTATAAGTCTCTGCAGCACCTGGAAGACATAACCACACATTGCTGATGACACAGCATTCAGTTCAGCTGTCTGGCACACAGATAAATGTACCCATTACACCCTTCTAATGCACAAGAGGCCAAATTGAGCTTTATCTCTTTGTCTCCATTACGGGAGTCAGTTTGCTGGCACCAAATCTATAAAGCTTGATGAATGTTAATATCTGGGCCACTGCCCACTGCAGTGAAGCTCTGACTTTAAAAACAGTTTTTGGATTGACCAAACAAAATATAGAATTTTAAAAACACTTTTTGGGAACAAAAATCAGTTGCGACATGAAAGTACAATTCTGTGGCTAATGAAACAGAATACACATCTACCAAGCACTAATGGAGAGAACTTGTTTTACAGCAAACAATTGAAGTCTTGAGGTTTACAAACCCGTAGTTGTCATTTGTCTCTTCTTACCAGTCCCAGAATCCCAGGATTTAAGGACTTGTCCATTATTGGTGAAATATACAGAATAATTTTTTGCATTCTGTATGTGAAATGCAATTGTCATTTACTATTCTTATGCATTGGGATTTGGGACTTTTATACTACTATTTATTTAATATGGACATTTAAAATAGATGTATGTTAGCGAATGGGCCTGAGTCATTGAGGAGAGCAAAGCATAAAAAAGGAGTAACTTTGCACCTGGGCAAAACCATGTTGCATTGGAGGGGGAGGCAAATTTAAAATGTGGAGACAGATTTATAGTTGGGGTAGGACGTGTCCTAGATCAACTTTACATTTCAGTGTAAAATTAAGCTATCAAGTATGTGTGTGCTACATGAAAAAACAGCCAGTATTGAATTTATGTGCAAAATAATAAACTAATTTGCACCTTTTGCATTGTAACATGGTTTGTCCAGGAGCAAAGTTTCGTTTTGCTTTTCTCTCCTTAACAACTCAGGCTCAATATGTGTAAAAACCCTCTAAGGGACAATTCAATTTCCTGTGGTTTGCCACGGAATGCCTATAGAGCAGTTGTGAGGGCACTCCGAGACGATGTTTCGTCACTGACTTTTCCTTGTACACCATAAAATAGCTGAAGTAAATCAGCGTTATTCGAGTAGTGCAGTACCCAGAAATTAGCGCAGTACCCAGAAATGATTGCAGTGAGGTCCGGTGGCACAAAAATACTTGCACAGCCATATTCTTTTTTTTCGGCTCTGAATGTAAATGTTCGTAGGTAAAACAATTTTTTTTGTACTTTAATACCCTGCCTACTACAACTTTAGACATGGACGTAATATGCAAATTTAGAGGGTTTCCATAACCCCCCCTTCCCCTTAGAGAGAGGGACAGTCTTACAGATGAATGGGCATTCCCATGCCACCTCATCTACAGGCCCCATAACCACCACACACTCTGCACTGAATATAGTTCCACCTTTTTTTTTATAATTACTTCTTTCATTATTTTAGATTTTTCTCATGAAGTACGGCCCTTTAAAACCTCATTTATAATATAATAATGAGAATTAGGGAAGACCAGGGGGTAAATGTATCAAGGTGCGATTTTGCAAATCCAGCGATTTTCTCAGGAGAGTTGAAATTCGCTCATGTATGAAGAGGAGATTTCATGTAAAATCGGCAGAGATGTGTTTCTGTCAAAATCGCTATTTTCAAAATCGATAGAAATCAAAGTCCCGACTGTTTGCCACTCTAGCTATGCAAGTCTGAAATGTATGAAGCTGCTAAAGAAAGAAGACTATGAGAATTTCACACGCTGTCATAGGGATTCCCCATAGAGTATAAATAGACCTCGTGGCTGGATTCTATTCAGTAGCATCGGTCTGCGTGCACACTGTACAAGCAAAAGTTGCGTCGTCTGTAAACTGGGTTTATTATTTTTTTCAAGCATGTTTTGGATTACAAATATGGGGCCCCTCCTGGACTGAAGAAAAGAAAACTGCAAGCAACAAGGAGTCCTTTTTGGGCAAGTAGAACAGAAGATATTTACAAGCAGGGGCTTTGGAATTACAAATTATTTTGGACTATTCAAGCTGGACATTTGGAATTACAATTTATTTGGGACATTTCAAGCTGGATATTTGGAACTACAGGTCTCAGCCAGCCATGGGTGCCAGGGAATGTTGGCACTTGTGGGTATCCAAGTGCCAGCATGCCCTGGTTGCCAAGGGTATGCTAGTGCTTGTAGTTATACAATTATCAGCATGCCCACACTGTTTATGGCAGCCCAGGCTGGCTGGAACTTGTAGTTGCATGAAACAAAATGACGCCCATTTATTTTTTTACATTAACTTTCGCCGTTATTACCCTACATCCACCGCCCAGGGGTGTAGAAAAAGCCCTAGTGCTTTCAGCACTGGGCTTGATTGTCTCTAGAGGGGGACCCGCTCATTTTTTTGGCGGACCCCACTCGCTAGGGAATCCAGCCCAGTACTGAACAGCCTGGGGTTGGTTTGTCATTATGGCAGGGGTATCCCTGCCACGTGTCCCCCTTCTATAGTGCCACCCAGCCCGGCTGGTTTGCCTAGTGCTGGTTATGTGAAAATCGGGGGGACCTCACGTAATTTTTCTCTCCGATTATCATGTAACCAGCAGTAGACTGGCAGCAGTAGGGTTAATACTGGCCGGACGGGGGGACACCACGCTATTTTTTTAAAAAAACTTTCATCTATTTTTACACATTTGACAGTTGCCGGACCTCCAGCTGTATAGACAGAACAGTGTAACAGTGATGTGTTTAGTAATCACGCAGGAAACACAGGAGAGTTAGCTAAACACAGGAGTGTTTGACATTGCAGCAAATCGCCAGAGATGACCAGCGATTTTTAAGATCAGAGTAAAAAAATCGCAGTTTACATCTGGCAACTTTGGGACTAAAATCGCCATTTGCCGCGATTTTAAAACGCTGAAAATATCAGACCTTGATACATTTACCCCCATGTCTCTCTATTACAAGTCTCACTTTTATGTGCATCACTATTTTTATTAAATGGTTATTTGTGCGACTGTAAATACTGTTACTTGTATCAAATGTGCCTGAATTGTACAAAAGGATCCCATTAAAAAGCCATCCCAATATCCCCCTGAACGCTGCTAAGAAGATGCAAATTACTCCTCACCCTGTAGACGGAATCCTGTCAGCCTGTAAAGCTTCCTTTACAGACTGATTTGGATAAAAACAGGCATATGGCAAAACAAAGTGACATTTGCCTGGTGGGTGCTCCTTTTTGCATGTAAATAACCCTTAATATGTTTGCCTTTGTATTTTTTTTTTATTATATTCTTAGTATTTTTGTTGTGTATTGTAATAAAACACCATGAACAAAGAGGTCCTAAAGGAACATTCCTAGCTTTGGCACTCCTGCCAGTGCCACCCTAGTCTGCCAAATCATGTCTCCTTGTGTCAGTTCCTGTACATTTGTGCTCCTCATATAGTCAGTACAGGAGGAAACACATGGTGATGGCTAGTACTAAATGAGGAGAGAGCCGGTCATGGATAGTGGGAGTAAAAGGTACGGGAGACGTCTGGGTGTCACCATGAACCTCTTCCTGTAATGACTGTATGAAGAACGCCTCTCATCCTGGGTTTGATCCATATACTGCATTATAAACTCAGGATGCTTCCCTCATACAGTTTCTCTGCCCTACTAGTGCTTGTAGGGGCAGAGAGCTGTGATGTAGTCAGGAGTATAACACAATAGGCAGCCCTAATTGCAAGTAAAATGCAGCATGTGGCACAGGGTGCAGTTGCTCACTGTTCTGTTTGAATAAGTGATGATTTAAGGACCAACTGGACTGCACCTTTCTCACCTTAGGAGAAGAAACTTTGACATACACGATGATTGGCGCCAGGGAAGTTTTGGTCAGCTGAGCGGGATGGTTGATTGTGTCTGCATCCAGGATAACTAGTTGGAGAGTCTTGGCCAGCTCAAATATCCTCTCGATTTCACTTTGAACCTCAGCTGCAGAATAGGATATTGTGCTTAAAGAAGGAATGTAGCAAGTCCATCATTTTAGGATTTGGTGCAATATGCTTTTTCCCCCAATAGATATGACCGAAAATTGAAACTATTTTAAATTTGCATAAAGTTACTTATTTTCTTTTAAATCTGAAGTAGTAATGAGAAATAAAATAAAAAGTGGGAGTTTAAACCAACCACTAGGTTCCACCTAGATCTAGTTTACACTTAAACAGTGTCAGCCAGCCCCAAGGTTAGGTCTGGGATCTTTTTCTGAATGCCAGCCTCCCACGTCACACATTCACCTTTTTTGGGTCTTGCAGAAAGGGTATAAAGAAGGGCAGTTAATGCTTACAGGACAAGTCACCCTCTACTACTGGAAAATGGCTGCCATTGAGATAATAAGCCCAAATAACACGCTAGTGATCTCAGGCTCTGATTAACTTATCTGAAGAAGAAGGATTTAGGATCCAGGATTCTCTTCACTGGAACTGGGTAGGGGCAAATTAATTTTTCATTTATTAACCTCCTCTCCCAACTACCAATTCTGGAGGTGGTCTAGCCAACAAGTACCTTAGGAACACTAAAGTTGTTGTCCATATGTCTACCACATATATATATAGATTTATTTGTTCACAGCCATGTATAAAACAATACTTTAACATTGAAATCAATGCTCCATATCATTGGGAACAGCTAGCATAAATCTGTAAGTTTTTCATTCCCTTGTGTGACATAGTTGTGTTCTCACCAATGCTGGAGCGGGTGCTTGAGCGCTCAATAATGGCTCTCCTGCCTGGGTTATTGAGTACAGAGCGCTTGGCCAGAGACAAGTCAGCCGTCACCCGAGTGATTGAGATCCTGCAAATGACACAGTGAAGATTACAAGCTCATTCTTCATCATCATTTATTTATATAGCACCAGCATATTCTGTAGTGCTTTACAATTGGGAACAGACAGTAATAAAACAATACTGGGGTAATACATACATACAGAGAGGTAAGAGAGTCCTGCTCGCAAGCTTATAATCTATTGGACAACGGGAGTTTGATACACGAGGTTAAGTGCTACATATAGCATATTGATCCAGTCAGTCACACAGCAATGTTGATTAGAGAGTTGTTGTCTTGTGAGAACTGTGCAAAGGGTGGTAATAGGGTAACCTAGGGAGGTTAAGAGGGTGGTTGAGGAATTTTATAAGCTAGCCCGAAGAGGTGAGTTTTCAGAGAACGCTTGAAAGTTTGCCAATTAGAGGAAAGTTTATTGTGCGATCGTAGATGAGCAGAACGGAGGTGTCTAGTCGGGAGATATTTTGAGACAAGTGAGGAAAAGTATGTCTGTGCAGTTTTGGAATTGTATGTTAGTAGAAGTATTTTATATTGGATTCAGAAATAAACAGGCAGAGACTGACAGCAGCTCAGCAGTGCAAGAACAACTGCAAGGAAAATCAATCTAGTCAAAGCATGCAAAATACATTGTCGGGGTGAGAGTTTGATTTGTGGAAGACCAGTAAGGATGGTATTGTTATAGTCAATACATGACATGATGAGTGCATCAATTACATTTTTTTCAGTGTTTTGTGTGAAATATGCCTGTATTTTGCAAATAATGTTTAGATGTATGTAATAGGATGTAGATATAGATTGTATGTGGGGAACAAAAAAATAGTTTTGAGTCAAGGATCACACCTAGACAGCAAACGTGTGGGGTAGGATTTATTGTCATGTTCTCAACAGAAATAGGATTGTCATTCTTCAGTAATTTACATTCCAACTGTTGCTTTACTATAGCACAGATTTTAGTGCTACTGTGGTTGAATTTACTTAATAATATTTTTATTTCTCATTTAACTTGCAGATAACACCCTGCAAAAGGAGATCAGGCTTCTGGGAAATGCAAGTTTCTTGCCAACTCCTTGAGGCAGTGCTTTCCCTATTGGGTATTACAGTACTTGTGCAGACAATGAACATTCATTCTACTGACAGCTTCTTACATCCTTCTTTGGACATCTCAAGGTATAATAGGACTATCTGGTCAGCATGTGCAGCAACATAGGGAAAGCTACACTGCCTAAAGACAAGGAGCAAATACACCACTGAGCATTTTCCAGCTTCGTCCTGAAAGTCACATTATTTGGAAACTGCTCAGGTAAACATACTCAGGAATACATACATTAGTTGTAGTTTATGCTCTGTATAGATATGTCACATTTGCTCAGCAATGCTTAATTGTCCTGTGCTTTACACTAAAATAGGAACATAGATATAGAGACCAGCCAGGTAGCACTCCAAGAACTGAAAGCTGGTGCTAGAATAAGCACAAGTCTGGTATACACCATACTTGCCGACTTTCTCCCATTGCTTTCCGGGAGATTCAGTGGAGGAGGTGGGCGTGCGGGGGGCGGGGATCCGAAAATTGCGTCATTTTGGACCCGCGAGAATCGCGGTATTGTGGCCCTATTTCTGTAAATGCAGGATTTTGCCATACTCCTCCGGGAGTCCGGGAGACTTTCCCAAAATGCGGGAGTCTCCCGGACATTCCGGGAGAGTTGACAAGTATGGTATACACTAACTACAATAATTCCAATGATCTCACCTGCCATCAAATCTGTGCTTCATGAAGTCGAAGAGAGCTTTCTGCATCATGTCAGTCACCTGCGGACAGAGACAGGAAACAGGGAAGGACTTGTGAAATACAGTTATTCTTAATAACAGCTGATAAACAGAATCAACATGTTAAACTTCCCAGACAAAAAATATATATATTTTAGCTGACAATCTGCAGAATTTATTTATGGACACTGCATTGAGGCTTATAGAACGCTGGAAGGACTGAATTTAAATTAATTAAACATTTGGAAAGTTGTCAGGATATAATAGTATTCATTTCTGTGCCGCACACTGCGGCTGCCATTTGGCTCAAGAGCCTCAAGTTTTTTTTACATCTATATTTTTGGGAGATAGTTCTTGTGTCACATTCCTAATCAGGTCCATTTAGCAGTAAATAATATAGTTATCAGTATACAAAATACTCCCTCTCCTTTAAATGGATTTTTTAAATGTATTATAGAGAGGTCAGTGTGACAGACATGATTTCTATTACTTCTATATCTAGCAAACATACTTTTTGTGGATCAACACAATAAGATGGCAGCAATGCTTCTGGTTCCTTTGACTCTTATCAAGCTGCGATTTTCCAGCGGGTTTAAAAAAGTGGATATGTTGCCTATAGCAACCAATCAGTTTGAAGCTACCATTTTGTAGAATGTGCTAAATAAATGATAACTACAATCTGATTGGTTGCAATTAGGTAACATCTCCACTTCTTCAAACCCGCCGGAAACTCGCAGCTTGATAAATTTACCCCTTGATCTCTATTCATCCTCCCCTTCAGCACAGATTCTTACTGAAAGCTACATCAGTAGCTCTAACAATGAAAGCTGATTTTGTAAACGGATATCTGATAAAGGAATAAACACAGGTTCTCTATCTAGACAACAGAGATGGAGTACTGTGAGAAAAGTAGCTCCTAAACTCCAAATGCAAAAGGTATAGGGAAGCCCTGCAGTAAGCAGATTATTACAAATGTATTCATAACTACATTAGATAAATAAAATGAGAAAATTGAACAAAAGGTTTCAATTCCCTTAGCAGAAAAAGTATATGTTCCCTCAGCATGGATTCATTCACATGTAATTATTTCGCTCTATGAATAAATGTATTATCACTTCATATGGGATGGTGCTGTAATATTAGTAAACCAAGAATATTGACAGAACACTTCCTTTTTGAGTCTTAAATGCAAGAGGCCCAGACTCGGATTTAACATACCTACCCTCCCCCCCCTCCTCCCCCCATATGCCAGGCTACTTTTGCTGTAAACCTCCTTACCAACCTTTCAGTTTTCCATCAACCCAACTTCATCAAGGGGTATATTTACTAAACTGTGGGTTCGAAAAAGTGTAGATGTTGCCTATAGCAACCAATCAGATTCTAGCTGTTATTTTGCACAATGTAATAAATAAATGAGAGCTAGAATCTGATTGGTTGCTACAGGCAACATCTCCACTTTTTCAAACCGCAGTTTAGTAAATATACCCCGAATTCTCGCCCATTTTAAATAATTACTATAAGTATCTTTAATGAAAAATAACCCCTTTTTTTAATGTTGACAGGTATACATGAGACATAAATGTGTTAATATTTTGAAATAAGCGGGCAACTTGCCATTCTTGATGTGGACTTATGTGGTATTCCCAAATATCTGGGCTGGAAAAGAGCAAAATGCTGTTCAAATGCCAGGGTGAATGTGGTGTTCATGAGGCTCTCTTGCTCCTCCTGTAACTACTATGTCAAATGCAAAACTTATTGTGAATCACTTCATTCTTTTGAACAATTCTGCATCACGATCCTACACTAGGTTAATAATATACTTTGAGAAGTCAGGGAATTATTAAGGAGGGCAAAATTGGACATATTGATTTTACATCAACTTAACTAGTCCTGTGTAGCCAATATTTAGAAATACAATGAAACTGCAATTTAATTAAACAACACTCAGAGGCTCCATTTTATATGTTACCTGCCTCAATGAAAACAAAATGTGACAAGAATTATTAGCCACAAGATATTTCAAGTTGTATTTAGTAAAAAAAAAAACAAGTCTCACATTGTTGTTCCCTAATGCAGTAATCAGAATCTTTCCAGGAAGAAGCAGATTAGTCTGCAAAACCTTGTGTTGTAAGAGGACCGCAGAGTTGCTTGTTCTCATCACACGTTATTATGCTCTTGGTGAATAAAATCTAGGAATTTTTGGGGTTCTTAGTGACTCAGCACGTGCCCTTAAACATGCAGATGTCTAGTTGCCTATTGAACTTTGTGAAAACATAGATCTGGCATATGATAGATGACCTTCAATTAGTAAGTGAGCACAATGATGATACTGACTGAGCAGTTTTTGACAGGTGACAGTAGGGTGTCAGCATGCAATAATTAGATACGCTGCAATAAGAAAATGTGGCCTGCAGGCAGGGGAGGGCTGGCAATTTTTAGCCTGGGAGGCAAGACTCGACATTTTAAAGGAAACAAAATGCAGGTGGCTCAGTGACCCAGCCTAAGGTAGCCCACTATAGGGCCAGCCCGGGAGCAGATGCCCAGCTTGCCCCTGCCTGCAGAATATACTGTGCCATGGAGTGAATAATTGGAATAATGGGGTCTCTGGGGTGTTACTCCCCTGGTTATATTAGTTAAGGGTATGGAGACCTCAGGTAATATGTTACAGGAGACTGGAATTATCTTTTAATGACTCATTGGATTCAATTTACTGAATGGAAATTCCATTTTTGCAAATAAGTTCATTTAGGAACACCACATTATGGAATACAAAAGTGAAAATATTATTTGACTAAAAGCCCAAAATAATAAGAATAATTCTATGTCTGCTGCATTTGAGATGCCTTTTCCTCATTACATGGGCATTTCAATTAAGCATTCTAGAACTTTACAATTTGACTAGCAGAGTGGAACTGATCTATTTCAGTCAGTAAAGCTCATTTGTGAACTACAACAAATGCGCTGAGTGGAAACAATATAAAGGTCACATCAAAGTCCAACTGTGACAGAGCTTCTGTGCCCGGGGCTGGACAATCTGAGATGTGTTCATCGCAGGGGTCAGAGCTTATCCCACAGGGATTCCCGTAGTGGCTGGATCTGCACCAGTACAGCGCAAGGTATGGACTGGCACGTTCATACCTAAGTAGACAGGTGACCAGGAATGATGAATCAACATACAATTGTGGTGGACAATAAAGGTCACCAACCCCATCTGGTTACAGAGCAGTCTGGGAGAATGGGTACTGAACTATATAAGCCCAGCTCCCATCTCCATACAGCCTCTCTTCCACTGCACAGCAGAAAACCTGCTTCCAGAACAGCTCCAGTCCACTTCCCTGTGTGCTCTGCATCGTCAAAGATATCACACATACACACACGCATGTACACATACACGTATGTACACACACTAAAGGATCCCTGTAGCTACATGTATACACAAATAAAGGATTAATACAATATGGAGGTAACTTAGTGACATAATGTTACTGGAAATTAAACTGCAAACTCACTTCTGAGAATTGTTTAGGAACATCTTATAACATCTTGCCTGGTAAACTAGAATGTACTGTATGTAAAGATTATGGGCCTGATTAGTCTTCGGGAGGCAACCAGTATGCAACTTGTGTTTAGAAAATGAGCACGGAACTTGAGCGTATTTCCGACCGTATTCAAATACAAGTGGATCTCAATATACGTTTCCATTTGAATCTGGGTATAAGTACGTGCTGGATAAACATTATTTGCTGTATGTGGAAAGGAAGAACAGAATTCAGGATACGCACAAGCAAATGTGCAATATAAAGGCACATCAGAACGCATGCAAAAATAAATATTTTATAAAACAAATCAACAACTCTTAATACTATAATAATTACTAAAAATATTTGTAGAACTTTTTTATATTTTTAACAATAAATACATAAATCAGAATAATGCGTATTGTACATACAAGGCATTTTTATAGTCTATCTTGTACACACATGTTCTGTGTTTTCTAATGGAACGCATACATGTAGTTTTTTAAAAAAAAGTCTATGACGTGTTAGTCATCAATAACAGTCGGCACTTACACCCGCCCTGGTGCTGGTGCAAATGATCCAGCTGAAAAACACATACTTTTAGAGAAACCCAGGACTTGAATCGGTCTGCCCTTAGGCTGGGTACACACTACAACAAAATTGGTAAGGCACAATGTCCTATGAGGAGGTGTGCACAATTTGAAGGGAACTCCAATGCACTCCATGACTGTCAGGTCACTTTGCCCCACATTTCCAGCCTATCATCATGACCACTCACTGGTTCACAACACAGCGGGTCCTGACTGAGAGCACGAAACATCCTTATATCAGATCCCCTAATAGTACATGTCGCGAATATACAAGTAGTACAAATAAATGTATAAGTCTCATTTCATTAAACATTCTCTAGCTTGCAAAGGGTTAAGGTTTAGACATCATGTGTCTCTCCGGCTGTTGTCTCTGTGCTAGCATTCCTCCTTTCCCCTGTCTGGGTCCTGCTTCGGATTACTGCAGCCTGCGATCTGGCCTCTAGATTTTTCCACATATTGATGGTCAGTGTAAGTTATTGTGATAACTTTTTATGGCCTAAAATGCAGGTGATTCTCTGTGTGGGGCAGAAATCTATGCAATATAATCCCAATCAGAGGGACTTTTATCTGACATGCTGGTAAATAGACCACTGACTGCCAAATCTGTATTTGTTGTGTAGCCGCAGCACTCATTAGGTCTAGCGCAATACATTTCTTCTGTAAGATTACCGAAAGCCACACAGAGAACCGGGAGAACACATCTGGCAGCTAAATTGTCGTTCCAATTCTGCAGAGTACATACACACTGCAGAATTGGAACAACACTGTTCCATCATTGAACGAGAATTTTTAGTTCACTTTAAAAAGCTTGATCAACGATACAATTGCTTGGGAGCGATAATCGTTCCTCATTGCAGGGTACTCAAATTTGCAGTGCGGCATAGGGTACAGTTATTGTTAAACCTGTGGTAACATTCTGTAAGCAGGAAAATAAAATGAATGGAAAATTTACATAATGCAGCATTGCTCTGCCAACCAAAGAATAGCAAGATATCTCATACAACAAAACAATTCAGAACTGAGAATGTACTATGAAGGATACCCACATCCTCGGGTCAACATCGGCGACAATAGTGCTATCGCTGGAGGTAAGATTTGTATAGTTATCACCTATTTAACAAGCCTATATAGCAAGGATTATGGCAAGTGTTATCGCCAACTTGGAATAAAACATTTTTCAATGGTCAATATTTTTTTTTAAAAATAGTTTTTTTCCATATTTTTATCTACCGTAATTTTTACTAGTTATTTTTTTTATTTTTTTTATGGATTACTGCGCATGCAAGACCTGGCTAGCCAAGTCATGCATGTGCATATCTCCTCAGACTGACCTAGCGAACTCTTACCACTTTGGGCCGGTATCGCCAAGCAGCTGTGTATTACTCAACTGCCATGGTGCGATTTAAATAATATATTATGGCGTTCGGTGATTCTGTATCGCTGTGAAAATCAGCCTTATCACCAAATATTAATAAACATCCCAATGTTTTAAGTTGTAGTACTTAATTATTACCAAATATGAATTTGATGCCATTTAATGTAATTTTGTGGTGGTACTGTATGTAGATCAGTTATAATCTGGGCCTTTTTTTTATAAGACTTAGAGGTATATTTACTAAACTGCGGGTTTGAAAAAGTGGAGATGTTGCCTATAGCAACCAATCAGATTCTAGTTGTCATTTATTTAGTACATTCTACAAAATGACAGCTATAATCTGATTGGTTGCTATAGGTAACATCTCCATTTTTTGAAACCCACAGTTTAGTAAATATACCCCTTTTATCTGTTGCATAGTTACAACTGTTTCTTTTTATGTACTCTTTATTTATTGCTTGTTCAACATCAAATAAACAGATACAATTCCACATAATTCTGTATACACTTGTCATTAATACAAAAAACCAGAAGCCAGGGTCTACTGGGACATCGACCTTGCAAAGAAACCTGAAAGACCTTTCGCTAAAAAGGTGTTATATAGAGCATTCCCACCATATATGAAACAGGGAACCTGCTTCACAGTTGCATCTTCAACAAATGGATGGGATATTTGTGGATAGTTTGTTAAGGAGGCTAGTGTATCTGTAAAGGAGGCCAGTGTATCTGTAACACCCTATCATAAATTGCATATCAACAATGGTAAGGCTAGAGGAGCATATCTTTGTTATTGTCAACATGATCAGCCAATGATCCTCCTCCAGAGTGGGATTTAAGTCTCTTTGCCAAGCTTCCGTATACTTAGGCAATGATTATTTTGTAGAGTTGTGATATGGTGTGCCTTGGATTCTGAAAGGGTTCTTAAAGGGAGTTCATTTCTTGTGGAGGATATGGTCTCGACCCAGGTCCTGGGTCAAGACCAAGGGCTAGATTTACTAAGCTGCGGGTTTGAAAAAGTGGGGATGTTGCCTATAGCAACCAATCAGATTCTAGCTTTCATTTATTTAGTACATTCTACAAAATGACAGCTAGAATCTGATTGGTTGCTATAGGCAACATCCCCACTTTTTCAAACCCGCAGCTTAGTAAATCTAGCCCCAAGAGTTTAATCTGGAAATACGTCCACTGCTCCTTGACAGAAAGTGATAGAGATCGTTGCCAGTTGTTTTAATGATTTGTCCCTAAAAATTGTTGTGTCTGGCACTGACTGTATTGTTCAACATTGATCAACTGCACAATAAAATTTCCCCTTTTTAATGAACTTAGAGGCAATTTTTGCCATTTGTGCTAATTTAAAGTTCTTTGTAAGTTGAAATTTATTCAACAGGAATATTAAAAATGCAAAGAAGTTTAAATATACTAAAACTAAATATCTCCTCACCTCTCTCCCCCATGACACCCACCTGGGGCATATTTCCTACTGATTTTAGCAAACAAGGTCAAAGGTTAAAGACCTTGCTTACATGTTTACATACCTCCAACAAAAGTCCCCTCAATATGTTAAGCCTATACAAATTCATTAAAATAAGACATTTCAGGCACCCATTACCCCCGACTAAGGTTCTCAGGGATGTTACCCATTTGAACGCACCTGCAGACACAAACCTACCTGTAAGGGAATGATCCATCAAATATATGGTATCTTGCTTGACTCTGCTCTCCCCATAGCTTCCTATACAGTAATACCACAAACATAATGGGAGAGAGCCCTCGACTCCCCCACCAAACAAGTAGGCGTTGGAGGATATGAGATTAGGAATTTCCTAAAGCTCCATCTTAACTAAGATTAAGGAAACTTCTTACAAAGTATATTGCTGGTTGTACTATACTCCAGCTAGACTTAGTAAGATGTTTCCTACAGCCTCAACTGACTGATGGACAAACGGTGGCCACAGAGGTAACCTCGTCCACATCTGGTGGTCATGCCCTGTGATAGCCCTTTACTGCAACAAAATTCAGACTAATGAGCAGCTTGTTTTAGGCCCTGGACCCTTAGATATTTCTCTTACTTTATCCACTGCAAATTCTTAAAAAGTATTCTAGGAAACTGTTCTCACATATTTTAGCTGCAGCAAAGGGCCTAATAGCCAAGAACTGGAAAAATCCTCTCCCACCTCCTAGGCACTTAAGATATTTGGCATACAGCAGCAATGGAGAAAATCACCTACAACCACCTCCACAACAGGGGCAATGTATTTGGTCTAGATCCTCTGGCTATTTGTTAAGAGCTGATCTCAGCCCTCCTCCTCCTTGATCTATGCCAATGGACCATGCAAGATGGCAAGGCCTACCCATCACAAGCTTTTCCCCACCCTAAGAATAATTCTTCCCAACCTTCCGTACATACCTCAAAACACCAAATCAGCTGGGCACCTCTTTCCCTTTGCTATATAGGAAGAGAAGTAGACTGTATTGCTACAATTAGTTCTATATCTCCATTCTCCCCTTCATTTCCAATCCCACCATACCCCTTCCTAAAAATGAGCCATATTAATGAACACACAAGGTTATAATGCCTTTGCTTCCATTAGTTGTTCTGTACACTATATGACTTAGAATAGCGTGTGGCATGCTTAGATGCATCGGTTCATCAGCAATGTGTCCCCGGAAGCTGGCAGTTATGCTCTTACTTGCACACATTGAAGGCGGTCATTTTGTGAGCTGAAATTATAATAAGTCTGTCAATTCACTTGGAATTAATTACTGCACTGAGGCATAAAGCGCTTTGTGTCTCAGTGATACAACTTTCTCATGAACTGACTTATTCAGATGAATATGTCTTTAGCGCACAAAATCCCTGCCTTCACTGTTTGTAAGCAATATGTACCATTTAGGCCGCCATGGGTGTATGTGACAAGCCACGGCAATGGGTACACTTTAAAGAGAATCCATCAACTACAATTGTCTATTAATTCTCTCCTTTTTTAAGATGCATTCATTAGAGCAGCCTGTGTTCATTTCTTTTTCCTATATGTTCTTAATAGAATTCCCACATGGACAATAGAAAAAACTTAAACCCAGTATATTTGCTGATATTGTATTTCTAGGCTCCTGAGAAGTTAGCTGATGCTAGGAAAAAGCAGCATTCAGAGCATACTGCTGAGGAAGAATCCCATTACATTTTTTTTTGCTTACATCAACCATTTTACTTAGTCTAACTTTCTAGTGACTAAGGGACATATTTACTATAGGGTGAAACGCCCTAGGGGTGGCAAAAACACAGAAAGCTTCCCCTATATATCATGAATTAACCACCGCAATAGCATTGCTATTGCCAACAGTGTCCGTAGATAATCTTTCTCCTGCAAAGTACTAGCGCAAACCCTTTTATGGTCATCTCAGGATGGTGAAACAGTAAGAAAAACAGAATAAAGCATTTGTTCATTCATTTTCTTCTAAGTGGAACTGAAAGCCCAAGTGTAGGCTTCCAGTTCCAATGCACATATGTGAAGCGGCTAGCCAGGTCACACATCTGTGAAAGCCCTCTGGTAGCTGAGTGCCTAATTGCAGAAACCCCCACTCATATTATGTGGAACTTTTCAAGGGAGCTCTCTTATAGGGGGAACCCCGTCCCCTAATTCAGCGCCTGCAATCTAGCTGCCTATGCATGACCGCCCCTCACAATATGGGGGCCTTTTCAAGGGGGCTCTTACACATGATCTTCTCTCACAATATATGTGGCTTCAGCCAATCACACTCACCCCTTCCGCAGGTCGCTTATTTATATAAATTGCCAATGCACTTATTTTTAATATTGTGTATATTTTGAGATAGGAAATCACTATTTCTGAGAACACGGTAGAAAATGTGTTTTTTCTGTTTAGCCTCTCTAGAGGAAATGCATTATGTCTGATGTATATATCTGATACAATGAGCCTTTGTTTACCAATGAGCCTTTGGTGCATTGTGGTGTGGGGAAGTGGCTTGTTTTGGGATTTTTTTTATTTTTTTTTGTTGTTGTTCTGTTGGAATGTGTATTCGGCGACTTTCTGAAGTATTCATGCCAGTTAGACCTTTTGACTTGCTAGTGGGTCTCCTGCCTCTAAAATAAGATCCAGGAAATCACAGCAAGGTTTTTAAGAATTTCAGAGCTAAGTATAAATATTATAGTGGCTTTGCAATGCATGTAAAACCATGTTTTGGTAAACGGGGTTACATCCTAATTCTAAAAATAGCCTGTGTCCAAGTCTGTATAAAATGCACTGAATTGTACACTGAAATGTATTATTCTGATTTCAACTGACCTGATCACTGGGACCTTTAACCAGTGAGAGCAAATAAACATCTTGCTTCAAGATCTGCTTGAAAACATCTTCAATATTGCCTTAATCCTGTGACCTGCAGATTAGACCCTAAAACGAATCCGTTCTCGGGCAGTCTGAGGTTTGGACCCAAGCTTTTCCAGTACCACCGCTCTGCCTGCTACCCATGCAGCCCTGGTTAGTGTGATAGACCAGGGATAGATCCATCCACAGCAACCCTGATCTATAGTGAGAGGTCAGGAGTACCAGCCCGGGTACACTAACAATGAGGTACACTAGCAGCGTCAGTTACCCAGAAGGAACGTGGTTCTGAGTGCCATAGAAGGAGCTCAGTGGTGGCAGTATTGTAAGCCCCTCCTACTGCGGCAAGAGGGCACATTTGGGATAACGAAAGGGAGAGGTGGCAAAGTAAGCCCAGTCGGTTCCCAGCAACAACAGACAGGGTGGCATAGGCGGTCCATCCTGACACACAGGTCCTCAAGTTTAAACTTGGGTGAATTTAGATGCTCATTTTTAATAAACAGTGTGTGTGTAGACATTATATAGAACCAGTCAGCTAAGAAGTGCCACCCTGGCAGGGTATTATTCCTTGGCCTTAGCCCAGGGTTATGCACCACACAATTATAACTCTTGAATTACAAGACATAATATATAGCTGTTTGTGTTCAGTGTTAAAGTGTACTTGTGTACACTTACCACAGAAGGGCTACCTCAAATTTGTCAAAGATCCTTCAGGTCTCCTTGACCATGCTGTGATACACAACATCATTGCAGAACAATTAACTCAAATCCCATGCTATACCAAAATGGCAGGAGGACAGGAGATGTTGTCCCTGTAAACTGACATTTGAATAGATCCCTCCCCTCAACCAGTAATGATCCCTCTAGATGCTACTAAACCAGTGTTTCGCAACTCCAGTCCTCAGGACCCACTAACAGTGCAGGATTGCCAGGTGACCAGTGAAATAATTATACCACTTGCTACAATGTGTCAGTCAGTAATGAATACACCTGTGCTCCAGCAAGGAGATATGGAAAACATGTACTGCTAGGGGGTCCTGAGGACTGGAGATGAGAAACATTGTCCCAAACCCTCCCCTAACATTTAAACCACCAATCTCTGTTCCATCTTACATGTCCCTTCCCTAAAAGTTAACATCCTTACTACCTGCTTACTCATAGGGGTATATTGACTAAACTGCAGGTTGGAAAAAGTGGAGATATTGCTTATAGCAACCAATCAGATTCCAGTTATCATCATCATTTATTTATATAGCGCCACTAATTCCGCAGCGCTGTACAGAGAACTCATTCACATCAGTCCCTGCCCCATTGGAGCTTACAGTCTAAATTCCCTTACACACACTCACACACAGACAGACAGAGAGGGAGACAGACAGAGAGGGAGACACTAGGTTCAATTTTGATAGCAGCCAATTAACCTACCAGTATGTTTTTGGAGTGTGGGAGGAAACCGGAGCACCCGGAGGAAACCCACGCAAACACAGGGAGAACATACAAACTCCACACAGATAAGGCCATGGTCGGGAATCAAACTCATGACCCCAGTGCTGTGAGGCAGAAGTGCTAACCACTAGGCCACTGTGCTGCCCTAGTTATCATTTGTTTACTACATTCTACAAAATGACAACTAGAATCTGATTGGTTCCTATACAGAACATCTCTACTTTTCAGACCCGCAGTTTAGTAAATATACCCCCTAGTCTCAGTCATGCCCCCTTACACCTGACTTTGACCGATTCCATGGGGGTTCGTTAATGTTAGCCTACACACTTTTCAAGTAATATAAAAGGGAAAGAGACTGTTTAATCTTTACAGAGATCTATAAAATGTTGTGCTGTCCAAGCAAGCCCCTGACAGACACATATTGATATATTTTGTAAAGAATCCCAGCACAAATGTTTTGAACCCATTACTTTTGTAAACATTTGCAGTTCTTATTGATGCGTTAAATCTAAATTACAAGCTACTTCATATAAATAGCATTCACAAACAGAATTAGTGTAGTGGGAATATATCCCTATAGTCGTCACCTAAAAGAAAGCAGTAGTTGACTTTAATGAGCTACACAAACATCATGTTACTGAGGTGCTTGGCCACAAGCATACAGACCAACCATTCTGATATAGGTGGATAGTCCTGATTTGAGGGATCTGTCCCACCATCCCAATCGGGGCAGCTTTGTCCCGCAGGTGGGAAATTTGGGTGGTATGTTTCACTCACTGCTGCTCTGCATGGCAGAGTAGTGGTGAATAGGTGCGTGCACACTGGTGCACATGGCAATAGAGGTATTTGAGGGGAGGAGCGCACCAGGCAGCCTAGCACTCCAAAAGCACTAGGCTCGACCCGGGGGTGTTGCTGGAAACCCAAATATTGGGTGGTATGCACAAGCCTCAGTAATGTCACAGGTTCTTAGCGGATTAATAGGCTGCATCTTCAGAAACACTGGTTTTGCCTACAAAATGTTAGCCACCGTCATGTATAGCATATGGGTAATTGCCTGGTATAAGAACATTTACATATGCCTTTGTGGATATTTCAAGATTCCCTTTAATATTTGAGCATCTTCCATTTTTTAAATGTAGTGGCCTGTTCTGCAAATTCTGCTCTCGTAATAAATTCTTATACAAATTCAGTTTCCCCACATTTCCTATTTTCACTACATACATGATATTATCTCATATCCCAGAAAAACATGCTACAATAGATAGATTTATTACAGTTTTTTGGACTGTTTTTTGCTCACTTTACTGGACAAATGTGACAAAAAGAGGACATTGCAAAAAATGAAAATGCTAAATAATAAAACACATTTCCTGCATAATTCCTGGTATATTAACTTTATTTCCACAATGAAAATATATCTGTCCCTCTTTCCCTCCTCCTCGTTATGTTACCTCATATCCTTTGAGAGAAGGCCCAACAAGAACCACTGGTCGCATAGATGGAACAACATCGTATGGTGCGACAAGCTCTGTCTGAAAGGCAAATAGATTCCTTTAGCAGATGGAATATTGCGGTAACATTGTACAAATTAACAGATGTGTGCTAAGTGCTTCATGGAAAGGCTGCCAACATCTTGCCATTGCAATTAGTGTTTTATGGCTACAGCACATAATTAATATTGGTCTGGAAGCCGTCTACATTATACTCTGCAGTTTATATCTACTATATAAGCCATAGCTACAGTAAAATCTAACATCAACGGTTCCATGGCATTCAGTTGAGTTTACTACATGTCTAGGAAGTATAGTTAGGAAAAGGTACAAAAGTACATGGTTAGGCCAAATCATTACATTAATTGGAAACGGTAAACCCCCTTTAAGTGTGTGTACCATATTTCTGAGCCTTCTGAATGTGCCCCCTCTCTAATTTCTCCATGTTCCTGCAGCAGTCAGACATTTATCAGTGCAGCCTAAAGCGCTGCAACAAATTGCATAACACAAATAGATCTGACTGACAGCTGGATTATATTAGAACATTGACACATTAACTGATGAGTGTAATGTCAGAGCAAAGACTGCAGAAAGAGTATAAACTCTGGCGTTCCTATTACTCCTGTGTTTGGGTTCTCTCCAGAATAGAAACCATCTCATAGCCAGAACCAATGACTATAAACCTAGTATATTCTTACAGCACAAAATCTAAGCTGGTCTAATAAGATTATTCTGAGACAGTCACAAATAGATGTAGGGTGGGGTACGGTTTTTCGGTAGCAAAAAACCCGACGCCCACTTGCCCTACAAAAAAAAGACGAAAGTGTTAAAAAACTATGTGCCTTAGCGACTCCACAGCTAAGCGATGCACCACAATGCTGACCGCAAGTCATTTCACTTGGATTCCTTTAAATTTAAAGTGGCAATGTCGGGTTAAGTGTTTAAACACTTAACCTGCGTTGGCTTGACATTGGCGCTTTAAATGTAAAGGAATCCAAGTCGTGATGACAAGAAACTGTACTGCCGGACATCTCTTCATTAGAAATGACTTGCAGTCAGCATTGTGGTGCATCGCTTAGCTGCGGAGTTGTTGTAAAGGTAAGTCTATCAATAGTCACATAGTTTAACACTTTTGTCTTTTTTTTGTAGGGCAAGTGTGTGTCAGAGCGGTGGTAATCGTTAATACGATTACCACTGATCACAGCATGTAATGTTACGTGGAAACTGCTCTTACTTTGCTGTATCTGTGCTAAGGGGCTAACCTCTACCTATCAAAACAAACCGGATAGCTTGTGTGCCCACAATGCCTGGAAACGTTCACATATATGTTTGTGACATATTGTCACATGATGCCTTTTAATACTGGATAAACCTGTATCACTCATATCAAAAGTCAACAGCTACTTCTTATTTACTAATACATTTGTATTAATAGCATACCTCTACAACCATTTAGGCAGGACAGTCTCGACTTGAGGGCTTTTGCCCTCCATCCCGACAGGGGGGGAAAGTTTGGAGGTATTCTGTTCACAAGACATGGCAGAGCAGTGGGGAATGGGTACGGGTGCACTGCATTTAGGGAGTTTGTAGGGGACCACGCCCACATAGTGCCTCCGTCTCAATGCTACCTACCCAAATGTTGGGAGGTATGTAATAGTACGGTGAGAGGTGTACAAAAATGACTTTTGGTTACAGTCACCATACTGTCTACAATACATAGGATATTGGGTTCATACACAGCAGACAAACAGAAATGTGCCTAAAAATTCCCTAAAATGTTGTGTAACTTCAGTCAGTGGAATAAAATTGGACTTGTAGCCCAATAACTTTCTGTACATCTTCTTTCATATATCCATCTTGAGGTGTGAATGTGCATCTCTAAAGATACTGGTGGCCATTTACAACAAGCCAGCACACCTCCTTTCTGCTCTTGTGTATTATTATAAGTATCAGTATAGTATCATGACACAAATAAATAACAGGACACAAACTTAAAATATGGGTGGCGGGCTAGCATAGGCATGTATGTATGTAATAAATTATATATATATATATATATATATATATATATATATATATATAGTGGCAGGGCCCAGCTACTGCTGAAACACACTCTGACAACTTGCAGTTTTAATGTCAGGATGATAAAATGATAAATGTATTTGACACTATACAGATTTCACACCACTTCGTGAGACCCTAACCACTAGCTAGCCAAAAACCAACCAGCTTCCCTTTAAGAGGAAATGCTTAACTTTCCTTAATGAATCAGGCCCTATGTCAGTGGGTGCAAATGACACCATACGAAGCCAAATAGACTTTATAAATAACATTTCAAAGAACGTTGGTGAAAATCTAAGACTGTATTTATTATATAAAAGTCCCTTGTAAAGAAAATGAGGACATTTTAATTCCCATTACGTTATTCTTTGCTGGAGTTTTTATTTTATATATTCTTATTTACTACTAGATCACGCACCGAAGAATTACAATGCCGTATCCACTATTAAATGGGACACGGGATGAAACTCCTTTTACATTTTTCAATTATTTAAATTTTATAGTGAAACTTTTAGTTCAAAGAATTTTTAATACAAAAATAAAAATAAGTAGACATCAGTGTGCATTGGGTAAGTATTCCTAGGAATTAATGCTATGCTATTTTAATATTATATATTGACACCAAAGGCTGTTGGTCAAGACCCCAAGCTGTTAAGAATAATACAAAGAAATCCTGCTCAATAAAGATTATGAATTATTTAAACATGTGGGTATGCGTATGTTGACTAAAGAGTGTTGTATATATTCACTATCATTATCATCATCCTGTTTTAGGTTCTGTGAAACAGTAAATTGTATTTAACAAAATTGTGCTTTCTACCTTTGTAATAATTAAAGGAACACTATTTGTCAATTATAGTGTATGACTCATTTACTGTTAGATTGTATAAAGTGTTTCCGTGGTACCCTTAGACAGCAAGATAAACAGGGCCTGGGGGAGATGTTACCTAGACAGGAGAGGCCATAACAGGTGCCCTCATACGTTATATGTCCTTATATATTGTGTGTACCATGGTAGGAGTCATGGATATTTGTAGTAATAATGGCTCTTACTGTAATAGAAGAAGGTGAATAAATCATTAACCAGTCTATAAAAGTTACCATCCAACAATTATGTGCTGTGATTGGAAAAGTGCTGATCAGAAATCAGCCTAGACCTGGACTTCTGGCATTTGAGATTATGTAATAAGGTTCCAGAACAGAACATAGTGGATAATATTACACAGAAAATCTTGAGACTGAACATGAGTCATGTTTAACCTCTTCCATGCCAGAAACCTCTATGTATATCAACTCTCAATAGTTTTCAATAACTTTATGGATTTGTGAGTGAATTCATGTGTTTATGTTTAACATGCTATATCCATAAGAAACTTACCTGTTTTTGCTTCTGTTTGGCTTATTAGGGGAAACAAAGCATTGATATTGAGAACACTTTATACTGTAGACTTGAGGGTAACTTAATGAAGATCATACTTCATACAGGATACAAAAAATGTCACCAACAAGGACCCATTTAGTGCTTACATGTTATAATTTAGTTTCCAAAAATATGGGATGAAAGCACCCTCCAATTTTAACCGGAGAAACATCTTAGAAGTGTGAATTTATGTTTTAATCAACATTTAAACAGTAATTTTTAATTATCCATACACATATTTATGATTACAGTGTAACGTACAAAAGGCATTAAAGGCAGTGGTGATTCTGATTCTCATGAATATTTTACATCACCTGCAACTGCAAGAGAACACGATTTCTTATGTCCCTGTTCATAAACCCTGATGTTTATTTGGACATTTTATCAACCACACTCAAGCTGAAGGCTGCTTTTTATAAAAATAAAATTAAATCAATTGTTCAAACAGTAAAAATATTCCTCTACTTTTGTGAACTAATATTTATAATGATATTGTGTATTAAATGACAAAAAAAAAATATTAGCATTTAAAAAGCTATTTCAATGCACTTCTAAATCATATGACAGGCCCAGTATCTTTTAATGAATCCCCCTCTAGATTTGTAGCAATTCAGATGGATTCTAATATATATATATGTGATTCTTATACTCCGTAATGTTCAATATCCGAAGATTACATTGCATTGTAAAAATCCTAAACACCAGGGTACAACTTTGGAATGTATTGTGAGCTCTATTGTTAAAACAGATGAGCCATTTAAATTTGGGTAAATCCCACTCATCTGAGTTTTACATATCCAAATTTGAGTCTCAGTTTGATTTGGAATTGCCAGCGCTCCTTAGATCTGAAATTGAGGCAAAATGTCATATTCCCATAACATGACAACCCCTTGTGATGGACGTCATTTTGACTCAAGGAGTGAATGGGGTTACGTATGGGAGCAAAAAAAGGCAAAAAATCTGAGCAAATTTATCATTTATCAGAAATCAGAAAACCACTATTGATGAAACAAAGGGAGCAAATAGGCACCCAAAAACAAATGAAGCAATAATACAATAGTATTTAATTTTAATGGAGAAAAAAAATTAAACTGCTGTTATTGTATATACGTACTTCAGGGCATATGAGAATGGGAAAGAGAGTTACTAAAACACATTATCAATAAAACGATAGTGATCAATCGATATGAGCTTGTAGTTGATAATACTGGTTATAGGCTATTAATTGGCAATAGAAGAAAAAAAAGCACAGTAGTATAATATAATATTCTCATAACAATAATAATAGAGCTGTACAGACAATACAGGCCAATGATTTGTGTCATCAAATCATCATTAGCTATTATATATATATTCAAATGTACTAGAAGACAAATATTCTTCCCCACATAATTTGTTTTGCATAAGTAATCATTTTGGGAATGGACAAACAAGTATATACTGTATTATACATAAGGGACGTGGTTGCAGTTTTGTTAGATAAAGCAACAATAACTAATGCAATGTATTAAGCAGGTAGCTGAAGAGGCACAAATTGAAATGACATCAGGTACATACTTACTATCAGATAAATTTAGAATTTTTAGGGAATTATTTAAAATTGCATAAATAGACAGGATAGAGTCCATAACTTTATTACATGTGAAACAATTAGCTTGCTCAAAAAATAATGATAACGATGATTTGTTAGTATTAATAAAAAATAAATAATTATCAGTAAAGTATGGCATAAGTAAGTAAACATTATTGTTATTTCTGATAGGCAATAAAACAAATGAAAAGTAAATAGTATAATATAAATAATATACTAATAACATGAACATGCAGCAAGTTTGATCCTAATTCCAGGATAATTCCAGCTTGCCACATTAGGCATATCTTTCCAAATCTCCTAAATGTAAGGAGTTGTATGAAGATGTGCTGCTTACACCAGGGGTCGGCAACCCCTGGCATGCGTGGCAGGAGTGCCACGCAGCTCCCTGCATTCTGGCAAGCCGACCGGCTGTCAATTCAGCTCATCTTGCCGACACTGAACTACTGCGCATGTCACCGTATCTACATCCAAAATACAGGGTCTAGCACTCATCTCTCGTTAAAAGTAATTGTGCATATTTTAAATGCGCTCTTCACATGTTGACGAACGCATAAAAATACAAACATGTAAAGGAGTCACAATAATTCAAAGGTGACATCCGGAGCCAGACGCTTAACTGTTTGCATCTGCACTTGCACCTACAGTGCATAACTTGGACTCTGGAGTAACAGGGTCAATCAGATCATATCCGTTAATAAAAGACCCATTCCTGCACAATAACAAAAAGATATGTTGCTGTCTGAGCTTATGTTGCTGGATGCAATAGTTTAATCCTTACAATGTATTGTACTGACTAATTCAGTGCAGCTATGACAGCAGGGTGACAAGGAATAATTGGCTTATTGTTACAAAAGGCAACAAATGCCTGGCATGCTCTTAAGATGCTAATGAAGTCTGATATTTTATTACAGTATTTAATCATGATTATTTTATTACAAAGTTGGTTCATACCATACAATTTCCAGGATTTATGCTGTCTGAATAACAAATCATATCATTGCTGTCTTAGGTCCACTTGACATAGACAGCAGCTTGTCGCATTTGAAAATTGCATTGTAATTGCATAAAAAGTAGTTGAAGCTGCAGTCGGTACATTTGGGGCACAATATTTTTTGCTCCAAAGAAAACAACAAAAGCAGATCATTTATGATAGAGGACGCATCTCAATGGAGGGCCAAAGCTAAAAAGTATTTTATTTACTTTGTGATGTCATATGCCTGCCATAACACATTGTATATGCCAGAAGGAATGTTACATCTGCTATATTATATGAAGCCTAATAGCTAATGCATCTTTATTGCCCATACAAGCTGGTTCTGTGTATGTGGTGTAAGTACGCCTGCTGTAAACATGGCATATATTCAACAGATGCATCCGATTTAGCATATAGCCTGAAATACGCTATTATGGCATGTGCATTTTTGGGCCGTAATTTACTTTCAAGTTGTGTTCAACTCGGTCGGCATCAGGCCCAATAAGCATCAATGTTGCAGTTACTGTCATGAAATAATCTCTTACACAGGAATAGTTATCAGAAGGGACTACTCAACATACTGGAGAAAACTGGAGCTCACAGCATCTAAGAGGTGATTTACCAACAAAGTGTGTAATAAAACACAGCTGGAAAACAGATATTTGCTGTAGTTGTCTAACATGTACTATCATAGCTAATTACGGGTTATTGCAGATCTGCACTTGTTTAGTAAATAACCCCCTAATGAATACTACCACCGTGCACTTGTTCTTTTCCAAGAAAATACTATTCACGTGACATTGTCCATTCTCTCCCCATAAATAATACATTTTTGGTGGCAACTTTACTTCATTAGATTAGCCTGATTTATACCTTCCAATATAAAAGTAAAGTACAATATTTACCTATGGACGGGGGAGGCGAACGCCGATTTCCTGAGACCATGTCTCCCAAACCAGAGGTGTTACCACCAGACCTCCTGGACACAGAACAACATGTTACTTGCGTTGCATTGTACAATGAGAAGAAAGTCATGCATGTGCTGTCTGATCTCTCGCCTTGCTTTCTGCTCCTGTTTCAGACGAATGGCCTCTAGCCTCTGAGGGCTTGGGATAAAGGCGATGTCTCCCCCCTCTTTTACTAGCCGCCCGATCCACCAGTCATTGTTGTATTTCTAGAAAATGGGTTAAACAAGGATGTAAGTTGTAAGGTTCTACAAATGTTACCTGGAAATGGGTAAATATACTAATGTGATGTGGTTGGATACTATTACATCAACAAAATAATTTTTAATATAAAACACCATACTTACTAATAGAATGTAGAATATTTCCGATTATACAGTAAATGATCTAATCACCTGCATACATATTGTTGTTAGGTGGGTTTGGTTTCCTTATTTATAGTCTGTTATAGTTTGTGTATATACCGAGATGGGCCTAACTGTTATGTTGCCTGATACAGCAACTGAGATGGTCCTTTGGCATCACATACCGAACCTAAGGTTCTGCCCTACCGCACACAGACATTGAAATCAGGCGTTGAACGTGAGTTCTTAAAACCTTCTAAACGTGCTGTAACACTGAGAGTCCAAGCAATAAGTGACAAATGTTCATATCACTCTGCACTGGGTCAATATCAACATTGCCTGAAACATTCATGAGCGTTAATGCTTGATTCTTAGTACACTGTGCTGCAAGGAGGCTGTAAGAACAACCTTTGAATGCTCTTTATAATAGCAAGGACAATCTACTTTTGAAAAAAAGTTGTTTTACTAAACTTGTGTGTACACAGCCTAAATTCCCTAACATACACACTAGGGTCAATTTGAAGCAGCCAATTAACCTACTAGTAAGTTTTTGGATTGTGGAAGGAAACCAGAGCACCCGGAGGAAACCTACGTAAACATGGGGAGAACATACAAACTCCACACAGATAGGGCCATGCATAATTGCTATCGGCACATCAGCCCAGAACGCTGTCCTGTTCGATAGTGACTGGGGATGGAGCAGATATTGTGTTGTGTGTCTACATGATGGTGCCTATGACTTCATATAAGACCCAGACATTTCAAAAAACATACTGGTAGGTTTATTGGCTGCTAACAAATTGACCCAAGTCTGTGTGTGCCTCTCTCTGTCTGTCTGTCTGTGTGTGTGTGTATGTTAGGGAATTTAGACTGTAAGCTCCAATGGGGCAGGGACTGATGTGAGTGAGTTCTCTGTACAGCGCTGCGGAATTAGTGGTGCTATATAAATAAATGATGATGATTATGATGATGATGACATTTCAAGTTATGTCCCTGAGTACAGAATTATAAATGGATCTCAAACTATTAACTGTAATTTGAATTGTTTGAAGGACTGGCACATTCGCATGCCGCAGCAGAACAAGAAATACACAAAAGCTTAGAGGCCAAATGTATTAAATATGAAACACATTATACCTGTAACACTGTCCCCTCCTTCCTACCCTCCACAAACTGTATACTTGTTTGTTTATAATTTTGTTTCTGCTTCACTGTAATGCTTTTTGGAAAACCCCAGTAAGAAGATAAAACACAATATTATATAGACATTATAAAAACCAACACACAATACTAAAGACACACAATTATGGGGCCCCTGAGTATGAATAGCGTAAATGAGAAAAGTGTAATATGTACCACTGTATTTATATAATTTAATAATAGTCCTCTCTAATCACAGATGCTTCAATTATAATCAATAATAAACATGCCTTCTCCTCACTGGCCTCCCCCTCTCCCATCTTGTCCCCCTTCGATCTGTACTTAATGCGGCTGCTAGACTCATCTTTCTCTCACGCCGCTCCTTCTCTGCCTCCCCTCTCTACCATGCTTTACGCTGGCTCCCTTTCCCCTACAGAATCCTCTTTAAACTCCTTACTACCACTTACAAAGCTAGCTCCCAGTCTACTGCCCCCTATATCTCTAACCTCCTCACCATCCACACTCCTGCCCGCTCCCTGCGCTCGGCAAACGACCGTCGCCTCTCCTCCACTCTAATGACCTCTTCCCACCGCAGAATCCAAGACTTCTCCCGAGCTGCCCCCCTGCAATGGAATGACCTCCCTCGCTCCATCTGTCTCGCACCCAATCTATGCTCCTTCAAACGGGCACTCAAAACTCACCTGTTCCTGAAAGCCTTCCAACCATCCACTTAACCCCTCATCCACTCTGCAGTTCTCCCCCCTCTCCCCTGTCCCTTTTTCTCCCTCGTATCACTGCCTCCCTTTCGTGCCTTTTTGTCCACCTTCCCTTAGGATGTAAGCTCGCATGAGCAGGGCCCCTCTCCCCTCCTGTCTCCATACCGACTCTTCTGTTCCGTATTTACTCCATATGTCTGCCCGGAGTTTCTGAAGCATTGGTACTTTGTGTTTATTGTTCTGTAATGTTTCACCCTGTATAGTCTACTGTTTGTACTATGTAAGGCGCTGCGGAAACCTTGTGGCGCCCAACAAATAAATGATAATAATAATAATAATAATGCTATAGTCTGTATATTAGTGCCTGAGGCACCTTGGGCCTGATTAATTAATAAACGTTCGGGGCATCTCTCAGGTATGTGATTTTCAGCCGTATCACTTGCAGCAGCTACAGGGCCGTTGTAAGTGCTGATAACTAGTGATGAGGGTCGTGTGTGCATGCTAGAACATGTGTTTGCAATTAAGAGCATCTGTAAAAATGCATGTTATGCACAGCAGCAATTAATAACATCTTGATATATGTATTTCATGTATAAAAAATAAATTTATTTTTTATCAATTTTTATATTGACAGGTGTTAATGTATTTATTTTTTTTTATATCTGTGCGCATTGTGCATATCCTGCAGTCAGGGGTGCTGAGAGGAGGAGGGATGGGTACAAATTACCTGGGGCCGGGTTGGCTGGGGGGCCCGGGAACCCACTGGATCACTATAAGTAAAAAAAATATTTTCTGCCCGCTGGTGTCACAGTGTGTAATGACAGTGTGTGTCAACACACACTGTTTAGCCTGCAGAGTGCCAAATCTTGCAAGATTACAAAATCTTTCCCTGCTCACTCTGTAGGACGTCTTCTGCCAGCAGCATAGGTAAGTACAGTGGGCTAAAATGTGCTTTTGGGGGGTGGGGGGAGGGGGGGTTATAACTTATTATTTTTTATTCATTTGTGTTCTTTGTTTTTTTTAAATTTTGTTTGTTCTTGTCTTCATTTATTTATTTACAATTTTATTATCTAGTTATGTTTTATTCTTTTTATCACCTTTCTTTTTACCTATTTGCTTTTACCTATCTACTCCTATTTAATGTAACCTAATGTATACCATTACTCATATTTCTCATTGCCTGTCTATACCTTCTATTCTTACTTTTGCCACATTCTATATCCTCAATTTTATTTTGAGTTCAACCTCTATTTCTATCATTTTCATGTCCATTTTCTCTTCTCTTTTACTTTCATTTTTACTCTTAATTCATTTGTACTAATTGTATAATGTTCATATTTTAATCCTATTAAGAATATCTAGCTGTATATCTACCCACCTACATTGTCCTAATTTTAGGCTTCCAAAGTCTGTTCTATATTTATCACATTCCACCTCACATTCTCAACTCTGTCCCATCCTACTACCACCCACGATCTGGCCTACCTCACTCCTATCCCTAATTCGTATCCATGTACTAATTCCTGATCCTATATCTACCTTTCCATATACACACTTACACCTACACTTATACCTCCACCACACTTCCTCTCCACCCTCACCCCCACTGCATACCCGTTTCTATCTATACCCCAAATCTCCAACCACACACTCACCACTTTCTCCATTTCTATCTTTTCCTACACCTATGTTTATTAATCTATGTTTATTAATCTCTATCTATGTTTATTAATCTCTAACTATTAAGTCCTGCACCACCATATACATCCAAAACCAACTTCCACTCCATACTATACCTACAGCGCCATCCTTACATCTATCAATACCCCTATTTATAGACCCTCCTTCAGTACCTATATCTTATTGTATCCACTGGCATTTGCTATTCTAATTGATATTATATTTTTCAATTATCCTCTAACCCTCTCTCCATCTCCCATATCCTACACTATCTCACCCTAAATATCCATCTGAGACTACCATCCCCAACACAATGCCTCCAGTACCTTCCAGTTCTACGAACCTTAACTGCATCACAGCGAACATCCCTCACGGACAAAAGCTGCAAAACCACACCAAGACAGCCTACCACGTCCTGCACTCCATGGCTACGGAAAGATAAGTATTTACTATTTCTAGTACTACACACTTCTAGTTTTACTGGGTGGAGGAACCCGTGTCAGTAGCGCACACACACCTACACCCACCCAAGCCTAGCGCAATAGTATACCCTCTACTTTACTGGGGGTTATAATGTGTCTTGGAGGAGTTTTAATACGTCTTGGGGGGGTTATAATGTGTCTCAGGGGTGAAATAATATGTCTTGGAGGGGTGCCATAATGAGTCTTATTACTTGAATTTCCATATTTACATTTTCCAACAGGTCCCAACATTTCAGGATACATGCAAGAATCCAGAACCAGGTTGTGAAAGCTGCAATAACAGGTAGGTGAGAGTAACATCATTTTAATACATAATGGGGGAATTCAATTAGCCGCAAAGTGTCCCCGGAAGGTCCACGAGACACTTTGAGACGGAGATTGACAGAAATCTCCTCCCATTTTTCCTTGTACCTCTATGGGGTGTGAGGGAAAATGAGCGGAGATTTCTACTATAACATCGCCGGCAATTGAATCTTCCCCAATATGTCACGGAGCGCATCCATGCCCCATGTTTACCACGCTCGATATCATGTGACCACGTCCCTCTGTGGCAATGGCGGCATACAGCGCCTTTCCTGCTCGCCTGTGGAGGGGTGGCCCCAAAAAGCTGCTGTACCAGGGCCCCAACTTCCTCTTGACGGCCCTGCCTGCAGCGTGTTGTTGTCAACTACAAACATTTCTTTCGATCCGCTTGTACTTGAATATGGACATACTTGCATGCAATTTCTGTGTAATTAACAAAACGCAAATTGCCTTCCTTAATGAATCAGGCCCATATAGTTTAGTAACTGTAATCATTTTTAGATGTATAGTACCCAAGCTAAAATCACTAACTTAGAATTATAGAAAAAGAAAATCTATATTTGTTCATTAATTCTATTTTTTTGTTGATCAATTCTGAGAAAGCAGACATAGTGCCTGATTCGTTAAGCAAAGGAAAATAAAGCAAAAAAAAATTGTAACTTTTCACCTTGGCAAAACCATGTTGCATTGGAGGGGGAGGTAAATTTAAAATGTGGGGACAGATTTATAGTTGGGGTAGGGCATGTCCTAGATCAACTTTAAATGTCAGCGGTAAAAAAAAGCTATCTAGTATTTGTGCGCTACATAAAAAACAGCCAGTATTTTCCTTAAGTGCAAAATAAAAAAAAATAATTTGAACCCCTTGCATTGTAACATGGCTTTACCTAGTTTCAAACTTACTATTTTTTTTGCTTTACTTTCCTTAATGAATCAGGCCCATAGTTTGTGGACACATATCTGTACATATACAAAACATGAATACTCCTAAAACACATAGAGATGCCAGTAAGAAATTACATCACACTCAACAATCCCTAATTTAATGTAAAATTGATCTGCCAAGTTAAAAGCTAATTTGTGAAGGCTACACACCCATTTCCTCTGGAAATAAGGAATGGACTGTTGGGAGGGTATGAAATTGTTATTTTTATATTTTTATTTTGTTTTATTTATTTTTTATTAATAATAGAATGTGAGTGACAGAATTCTATAATAATTACTGACTACACCCCTAAGAATTGTCTCATCTACATGTATGTATAATGTAATAATATCGAGGTTTGTGGTAAAATTTGTGACATTGCTGCTCTCCTATATGAGGCAACCTTTTAGTGTAACACTTTTACATTATTATTATTATTATTTTTATATCAGCATAAAAAACACAAGTTTGAAGATACAATATATTCAACAAGATTTTGCCTGCTCTTACGTATTACTTACTAATAAAGAATGGTGAACATATGGGTTGACGCTTGCGCTTGACCCAAAAGTCAAGGGTAAGGATCAACTTGGCCACAAATGTAGGCGGTCTCTTGGTCCAAGTGATCAGATCACTTCTATGCATGCCTGGCTGGAAGATGATTGCACATACAGGCTGATAGCAGTCATCTTCTGAATGCATTTTCCATCATGCCCAAGAATTATCCTATTCGTTTCAGTTATTTTTTCGGCATGTGTGGAAAATTTTAACTGGGAAGGCCTCCAGAAAGGGTTCTTTCAAGTATAGTGTAACACTTTTCAATGAAAGTTCTAATCTTAAATTACCTAAATGTTTTAAACCATAGGCTGCAGAATAAATCAAGATCTTAAAAGTGTGCTACAGAAAGACTATATGTAGTTTGCAATATTCAGTACTGCAAAGACAAAATGTATGTAAATAATATGCACAGTTTACATACATGATTTTAGTGTTTGCTTGTTATGGAAACAGATGGTTTATTACCTTACACAACAGATTGAGCTGCATATAAGGGATATAATGATTGCCAAGATAGACGTTTGTAGGACAGCTATCTGTTATGTTATTATGTCAGCCATACTATGACCTACAATTCATTGCATCTTGTACTAAATGACCCTTTTCATTTCCTTTTTTTTGGCAAAGCTGCCATACATTATTATTATTATTAGGAATTATATCAGTAGGATCATAAGCCTATACATGACTAGATGGACAATAAACATACTAAGAACATAATCTATACACCAACAATTATAATATGCTTTCTATATGAGATCATTATTTAATGGTTGTTATGTAATTATCACACTCCTGCTGTGGTGCTTTATATATTTTATATAATATTGTCCCTTTACATGGAGTGAGAGTATTTGGGCAGCCCATTTTGCTCACCTCTTTGATATGTAGGAAATCTTTGGCTTCAAAGTTGATAGCAGACCCTTGGACTGGACTCTCTTCATCCAGAGCTCCACAGTAACTGACATTGGTTCTTACAGCAAATGCAACTGGCTTGAGCTGTGGGAAGAGAGGGGAGATAACTTATAAAGCACATTGGATCCAGGATAAAACACCTATGTATTGCATGCTGCACCTAGTATGGTCTTTCCAACACACGTTACGGTCCAGGTCAACTCTCCATTCTCGGGAGGCACCTCTGCAAACTAGAGGTGTGCCTAGGATTGCGAAGAGACGCACTGTGCATAAATGTAAATTTTACATCCAAAATCCAACCTCCTATTCTCCTATCACTGTAGAGAAACTCCTTCAATTAAATAAAATATTTAAATTTCTTCCTAAAATACTGTTTAATTTAGCCTCATTTATGGTTTAAATGAATGACAAGAGTGAGGGGTAATCAGACTTCACCTTTATTATGAGTCACTTTTGTGCATTTTAAACTGTTTTACATTGTTTTAAGAGCACCTGGAAATGCGCTTCTCCGGCAGATTGTATCTGATGGGTGCAAAATGCGTCTTTTTAAGGTATAGGCTGAGACCCAGTCTCCACCCAGTCTCCCCAATGCTGCTCTACACATACATGGTTTTTGGCAGAAATCTAGGCAAGTTATGCAAATCGAGGTGCGGCACCACCAAATAGCTGTTTTATTCTTTGGAAATGATACCCAGAGTGTATTTGAAAGATCCTCAAAGATGCCTCATCCTGCCATCTGCTTTATAGCACACACCTCAGGTACACCAAGGCTCGCTAAATATCTAAAATATGGCAAAATTCAAATAAAAATAAATTTTTTGAAGAAATTAAAATATTAAAACTAAAAAAAATGTACACATCTCAATCTACTGCAACCACACAGTCCTCTATACTGCAAACCTTTTTTGAATTTAGGGGCTGTCTGCATGATATGGAACCACACATCCATTTACAGCTCCCTGAGTGGAAAATGTATTAAATACTAATGTCTAGATGTTGGCCGCTCGTCATCACACTTTACTCAAGGGATCGACTATTGCTATCAGGAGTCAAAGATTACACAGAAAAAAAAGCAATAACATGGCAAATCTTTAGACTGTCTATGATAATGATCCCACAGAGCCTTTTCGCCAGCATGTTATTGATGTGTTCCGGGAAGATGTAACCTACCAGTTGTCCCTAACAGAAGAGCAATGAAGATTGTGCAAGTATATTGTAAAGTGTCCCTTATTTAACAAATTAATTAATCCATAAGCAATGCAAGCACAGGCGGCCTTTGCCATTATAACATCAAAAGTAATACCTCTGGTAGCATTAGCCTATATACCAATAAAAGGTGTTCAATTTCATGCAGTAGGTCATATTACATGGACCAATACAAGAATTTATATTCAACATAATGCTTTATAAATTATACTGTGTGACTGCTCCAACGTATATATATAAGGCAAGCAGAAGTGGCCATCTATTCCTTCAGATTTTTCATTGAAATCATTAAGATGCTGTGCCAAGGTGGCTATTTTAGTACCAGACTCTTTGCTAGGTGCACACCTATTTTCTGATTTTTGAAGTGCCTCAGTGATGATGCTTTGAATGATCATTTCTGGGACTAGCCCAAGCAGAGAATGAACCTGACAGCAATGCTTACTAGTTTTTGGACCTCCACAACTTATACACCTTTCTCCTAACATTTTTCTCATTCAAGTCTCATTTACATCATGTCAAATAAGTCAAAAAAGATGATGTGCACCCGTCTTTAAGAAGTGTTACATTTGTACATTTTACTCATTTAACTACACTGCTATTTGTGCCACTTTATAAATGCTAATTTAAATATATTGAGCTACAAAATGGAATCTCATAATTTGTGCAGAAAACTCTGCTACCTATGTGTAATCCTGACATCCTGATACTCTGCTACCCGTGTGTTATCCTGACATCCTGATACTCTGCTACCCATGTGTAATGCTGACATCCCGATACTCTGCTACCCGTGTGTAATCCTGATACTCTGCAACCCGTGTGTAGTCCTGACATCCCGATACTCTGCTACCCGTGTGTAATCCTGACATCCCGATACTCTGCTACCCGTGTGTAATCATGATACTCTGCTACCCGTGTGTAATCCTGACATCCCGATACTCTGCTACCTGTGTTAATCCTGACATCCTGATACTCTGTTACCCGTGTGTAATCCTGACATCCTGATACTCTGCTACCCGTGTGTAATCCTGACATCCTGATACTCTGCTACCAGTGTGTAATCCTGACATCCCGATACTCTGCTACCCGTGTGTAATCCTGACATCCCGATACTCTGCTACCCGTGTGTAATCCTGATACTCTGCAACCCGTGTGTAGTCCTGACATCCCGATACTCTGCTACCCGTGTGTAATCCTGACATCCCAATACTCTGCTACCCATGTGTAATCCTGACATCCCGATACTTTGCTACCTGTGTGTAACCTAACAACCTGATACTCTGCTTCCTGTGTGTACTCCTGACATCCTGATACTCTGCTACCCGTGTGTAATCCTGACATCCCGATACTCTGCTACCTGTGTGTAATCCTAACATCCTGATACTCTGATTTCTGTGTGTAATCCTAACATCCTGATACTCTGATTTCTGTGTGTCATTCTGAGATCCTGATACTCTGTTACCCATTTGTAATCCTGATATACCTCTTCGGCTAAAGGACTCCCAACCATTGTCAATGGTCGCATGTTTTAAAGTATAAGATTTATTTCATAGATCTTCAAATCCACTTGTCATTCAATTCCCGACATCCCTGACAACCCCCCACAGTCCTAAGTAGCAATCAGCTTGTTAGGGGCTTACAATGTGGGAAGGACAGAGTATAGATTTTCACAAGATACTGTAACCTGACAAATATTCTATGCTGGTGTCCAGCACAGGGCAATGTAAATGCCTGACATACTGTAGTGTTATCTTATGCCTTCCCTCTGTGCAGACTATGAGCACACTCATGGAGTTGTGTTTGCTTCCTGTTTGCCTGTTCTCTTTTATAGACCTGGCCATGGCCCCAGTGACACCACCGTCCACCACCAAAGATGTTACACACATTTTTTTTTCCACTGGGGTATACTCCAGCTATTGTAATGTGAGAAGGTTACCACCATAAGATTGTCAGGATAACTCCTGGAGAAGATAACGGGATTATAGGAAAGAGAAGACAATTAAAGGCACTTTCATGAATTTTGAGTTCTGCAAGAAGACTGACTGGCATCATGAGAAAATAAGCAACATTCTATAAGACACATATGTGTATACATTCATCAATTAATATTTACATTAGACACATTTTCTTTGAAAATAAGAAAATATAGCGTAAGTGACCATTTAAACATGGTATAAACTTTCAATGCTACATACCCTGGCTCTCTCGAGCTGTTGCTGAGCCTGCCTCTCCACCTCGCGGCGGGCAGCCTCCCGATCCTCCTCCAGTGACACGTCGGAGTCTAACGATGGACGACTTGTGTAGGAATCAGCTGAACCCTGCAAAAGTTATCAGGTCACATATAAGGCTCATACTATTTATAAGTTAGGAATATTTTCTTTTAAAACCTGACACTTAAGTCCAAGAGAGGAGCACTAAACAGTCATAACTATGTAAATACATCATAGTCTGTAAATGATGGCAAAACTACAGACATGAGACTGCACCCAATGATCTCATGTATATAACTATATACAAGAGATCATTGGGTGCTTGTAGCACTTCAGGTTTTGTCACCATCTATTGAATATGGACAATAGGACCCCAATATACTGTCCCACACTGGCACACAAGGCTTCTAGCTACCACAGGCTTACAAGGCCCCAATAAAGAGGTAACTCTTCACACCTTCAGACTGTTACACAAATGTAAATGGAAGAACACTAAGCTTGTTAATCAAATGTATCAACAAATCAAACACTGGCATTCAAAGGCTTAACTTGGTCGAGCTCTTTCTTCTTAACACGCTAATGGATTCGTTAAGAGTATCAAGGACGCAACATATTAAATTACAAGTTAACCCGTGCATGATACTCATGCATTCTAGTCAAATCAAGCTACTTAAGGTGTTAAAAAGGTTCTTGTCATGCATTTGGGCCCTAGCCCAGGCCTCCTCAGGGGAAGAGCGTTACTTCCCGATGTAAGCGCCCTTTTTTAACGTGGTTTTGTCCACATGTCACCACCTCATCATTCTTCTCCATCACCTCATCCTTCATTTTCATCGCCACATCTATCCAGATGTCTATCCAGACACAGGGATCTCTCTCAGTGGTCCTGAGTATCACACTCCTCTCACTCTGTCACCCCCGGTAACCACCAACCACTCCCCACTGTCACGCCCGGCAACCACCAACCACTCCCCACTGTCACCCCCGGCAACCACCAACCACTCCCAACTGTCACTTTACCTTCAAGAAATATATATATATATATATATATATATATATTTTAAATCTTTATAAACACTTTTAACAATTAACAAATTAAATAAACAAATTAAAAACATCTTAGTATACCAAATTTCAGCCCTTTCTGAATTTTTTTTTACACACACACTAAGAATTTAGTAGGTCAGTGTATAACTCCACCCAGCAGGTGGCGCTGCAGCTTGGTTTTATTTTTTCCACACACACACAGACAGACTAACACACGCCACTAAGCATTTATTTTATAGATAGATTTAATATACAAAAGTACAGGGCATTCAGATATAAAAAATTATTAATAAACAAATAATAAATTGACATAACATACACAAGCAAAAACAGTTTAAAATAAAAGGAATTGAATTCAGAGCATAACTGACAGATAAGTGGTATATTCTGGCCAAGGGAAATTGGCTTGGAAGATGGACAGGTTATCAATGTGAATTGATTTCCCAAAAGTCTGACAATTTGCTGTACCTGGTCTCAGCCATTTAAAGACACTTCCACACCTATTTCTACCCCCAGGAGTTGTGGCCTGTGACACTTTTTTCAATCACCATTTGCATGTTGCCTGATTTCCTAACCAATTCTACTATGAGACCTAACTTTTCTGTGGAGCGTCACACAGATCCAATTTTATTATTAATAAATCCCCTATGAACTTGTCCATTTTTTTATATCACACATGCCCAGATACAGTGTAATCGTAGAGCTTATACTCATTTCCTTAACTTCTCTGTGGGGCAGAATTCTGAATTTGACATTTGAGTTGCCCTTCATCATGCTATTAAGGAATATGTGGTTGATCACTACTTTTATTGATTTTAAGTGACATATTTTAAAACTGAATTCTATTTGTTTATATAAAGTATAGCCTAGTTAGCAGATGGGCTCTATGATCCAGACACCATGCTGCGCAGTTCCTAAAAGTCTATTCAGGAGTCCAAAAACTAACTTGTGTCAGGCTATATCTCTCTGTGCGTTGGAACCACACAAATAGCAGCGGACAATTTTAATTGATAGTGACTAGACGGACATAACAGCAAACTGTCACAAAGAGCTTTTGCCAGAGGCATTCCCCAAAGAGGCAAGTGAATGAGCACCTACAGTATGTGCAGTATGTGCTAGGCGGATAAATAAGGGACAAGGTAATTAATTCTGCACATTTAAGCTATATCAACAGTGTCTGGGTCTCTACTGTTTATCCCATCACTATAGCCTATCCTACCACACCCCGATACTACTCCCTCTGAACACTACCAGCTACCATCCCACAACTCTAGTGCCTATTGTCTCATCATTACCCTCTCCCCTTAGACTATAAGCATAAACAGGGGTACCCTCTACCCCTATTTATATCTGTACCTTCTCTGTCAACCTCTATGTCCTTGCTCTGTTTTACATGTATGATTTCTTTTTTGTAGGATTTGTTATACCGATTCTCTGGTGCTGTTGAGTTTTGTGGCACCTTAAAAGTAAATGATGACGACGATAATATTATATATGTGTATTATTCTACATTGTGGATTTATTAACAGGATGATCTTTGTGATTGTTTTCTCATATAGCACCTCTTGCTGTTAATCCGCAGTTTACATCAAATCAATTCTATTACCCTAGAAACATAGACTACAACATCTCCCAACATAAACTGACCACTGCCCATGTAATAATAAAATCCTGTTAGACTATATGCAGATATATGACACTAAATCTACCCATAATAAAATATATACACACACTTAACTTACCCAATATAACCAAAACTGAACACAGTCATATTATAATTTAAATACATTCTATACAGACATAGGACACTATATTTACTCAACATGGATTGTGACATTATCATAGTAGAATTGTATTACACTCCATAAAGCCATATGATAATACATCTCCCAACATTACCTAAACACTGCACATGATGATAAATCAATTATATATATATATATATATATATATATATATATATATATATGTGTAGAATTGTACAACTTCCAACAGGGCCTGACCACTGCAGTGACTCATAATACAATTTTATTACACTCATCTAGACAAACAGATTAGTTGATATCTCAACATGACCTAACCACTGTGCAGGATTATAATACAATTCTATTACACTCACTGCACACAAAGAACACTACATCTCCCAACATAATCTGACCACTGTACATGATCGTAATTTAATTATATTGCACTCACTACATGTTACACCTACCTAACAAGAGCTGACCGCTGCATGCAATCATAACACAGTTAAATTATCCTATATGTAGACATAGGACACTATATCTAACCAATGTGTCAAGCTCACTGGACATGATCATAATACAATTCTAATACACTCTATATTTTATACTTTAACCACTAGCATGATCAGATCACTGGACATGATCAATGTTCAATTATATTACAATATAAGACACTACACTTAAACAACACGCAATGACCATAATACATGATCCATACTTACCAACTTGACAAAGTTGGTTTCCGGGAGAGGTGGGCGTGATGGGGACGGGGCTCCAAAATGCGCGTCATTTTGGGCCCACCCCCATGACGTAATGACGCAAACATGACATTTGACAGCCGGGGGCGGGACCAAATGCCGCGATTCACCGGGAATCACAGCTTTTGGGAGCTAATTCTGCCCACTTCACTAGGAAGTGGGCAGATCCGGGATATTGCCACACTCTCCCGGGAGTCCGTGAGACTCTTGCAAAATGCGGGAGCCTCCCGGACATTCCGGGAGAGTTGGCAAGTATGATGATCAGAATACAATTCTATTACATATTAGAAAGACACAGGTATGGCATGACTGAACATGACCATACATATTATTCCATTGGTATTTAAATTAATATTATTATTATTATCGTAGATTTGTGAGGTGCCAAAGTGCTTTGCAGTGTCGTACAATAGGGAAAACAGGACATACATAAAACAAGGACATACAAGGCAGACAAAATAAATGCAGACATTAAACTAATGGGTATGGAGGATCCTGTTCATTATAGAGCTTATATTCTAAGTGGAAGAGGGCATATCTGAAACAAGAATCTTTAATACATTTCAGTGTTAGCTTTAGTGCAATTTAATTACATCATATGGGATAAAAATGCATCTATAAATCAAAATACATTAAGTAATACTGAATTAGTATTTATTATTAATATTCAAAACCTGTGACTGTCCCTCAACATTTTGGACAGCATTTTTTTGTGTGGTTTATCTACAGTATTTAATCTTTTTATTTTCTCTAGTGATGGCTATGTTCTCTATTATCTGCTATAACTGATTACTATTATTGATTCAGCTGTTATTGTTATTTGGCACAACTTTAAATATATCATATTTAATACTGGATTTACAGCTGTATTCTATATTGGGCATGTCATTGTTCTAAATATGTCTGTATTGTATACATGGAATCTGAAACAGTGTTATATACTGGGCCTGAAGTTGTATTATATACCTAGCATAGAGCGGTCACATAGACTTGGTATCTGGGATTGTATTTTATATTTGGGGCTACATAACTTGCCAGTTATAAATGCAGTATAATATTAAGCTGTTAGGTATTAAAGACTGGGAAAATGGAAAATTGAGAATCTTCAATGGGTCCCAGTTCCTCATAGTATATATTATATTATTATTATTATTATTATTATTAATAATAATATTTTTTATTTATATTTTTATATATATATTTTATATATATATTTTATTTTTATTTAGACACCACAAAGGGTCTGCAGCACCGTACAAGACATATACAGAAAGCAATGATCCATAACACAACACATGATAACGCAGATCAAATTATTTGTGAGACAGTGAGTGAGAGTGATGATAGTAACCAGTGAGAAATAGACCTAAGCTTAAGAAAACAGTGCTAGGGAAGCAGGCCAAGAGGTACAGAGCGTGATGGAATATTAGAAGGGGAACACAAGGAAAGAGGGCTCTGCTCGTGAAAGCTTACATCCTAAAGGAAAGTGGGAGACACACAATGGGTGGTACCAACTGGGGGAGTGGGGAAGAAAGCCAGAACAAGAAAGTTAGAAGGAAGGCTGATAGGCTTCAAGTCTTAAGGGCACGCTTGAAGCCTTTGAGAGTAGAGGCTAACCTGATGGACTGTTGGAGATCATTCCACAGCTGAGAAGCAGCACGGGCAAAGTCCTGGAGGCGGAATTGGGAAGAGGTGATCAGTGAAGTAGTGAGACGGCAGAGTGGAGGCCATGGGTAGCCTATGTAGGGACTGGTGGAGAGGGGACAGCAGACATAGAGCAGAGGGAGAGAAAAATAAGGCAGGCATCAGCATTGGGGATAGACTTAAGAGGGGCAAGGTGAAAGTCAGGAGAAGGCCAGTGAGAAGGAGGTTACAGTAGTCAAGGTGAGAGATTATAAGAGCGAATAAAAGTTTTGTTGGCTTCTGTGGTGAGAAAGGGCCGTATCTTGCATATATCCCGGAGGTAGAAGTAGCAGGATTTTAAGAGGGATGGAATGTGAGGTTTGATGGAGAGGGAGGAGTCGTGGATCACAAGACATTGGACAGAAAGGAGTGTGGTATTATTAACAGAAATAGAGAGAAGGAATAGGAGAGTCCTGGAGGGGGGGGGGGGGGCGGACGATTAGTACAGTCTTGGAAATATTGACTTTAAGAAAGCGCTGGGACATCCAAGATGAGATGATCGAGGGACAGCAATAAACATAAAGGGAAGGGGAGAGGTCAGGAGATGAAAGATAGATCTGGGTATCGTCAGCATACGGGTGGTACTGGAGGCTAAAGGAGAGGATAAGGACACCAAGGGAGGGGGCGTAGAGGGAGAAGAGCAGGAGGCCAAAAACGGAACCTTGGAGAACTCTGATAGGTAACAGAAAAGTGGGGATGTGGAGTTATGTTTAGAGACTGAAAAGGAGAGGGTGGTGATGTAAGAGGAAAACCAAGAAAGACAGTGTTACAGAGGCCTATAGATTTGAGAGTTTGCAAAAGGAAGGTGTGGTCAACGGTATCGAAGGCAGCAGAATGGTTGAGAACGATAAGAAAGGAGACTTGTCCTTTAGATTTAGCAAAAAAGAATGTCATTAGTGACCTTAGTGAAGGCAGTTTCGTGGAGTGGAGGGGCCGAAAACTGGAAGTAAGAAGAGAGAAAGAAGGGGAGACGGTTGTAGGCAACCCGTTTGAGAAGTCTGGAGGTGAAAGGAAGAAGAGAAATAGGGTGGTAATTAGAGAGAGAGAGAGAGAGAGGCAGGGGGAAGGGATGGTTTCTTAAGTATGGGAGAGACAAGAGCATGTGTAAAGGATGAGGGGAAGATTCCAGAGAAGAGGGATAGGTTGAGGAGGTGGACAAGGTGGGAACATGTCTCAAGAGAGAGGAAGTGGAGGAGATGGGAGAGAAAGGGGTCCTGTGGGCAGGTGGAGGGGGGGGGGGGTTGAGGAGGAGAGAAGGATGCAAACTACATTTGCAGACACCAGAGTGAAGGAGGGTGGGCTAGCAAGTGGGGAGGAGGGGAAGAAGATAGCATCCACAGAGGATGGTGGGAGGGGGGACAAAGTGGATAGGGAGGGGGGAGAGGTTGTTGGGGCAACGGAACGCAGTAAGTGTGGTAAGCAAGGCGGGTGGCGCTCCCCACCACCTGCCATACTCTTTATTAAAGTGTATTATATGATTTGTATTAAAAAAAAGCATTATTGAATGAACAAATAATTTATAAAAGATGAGGGTGCAAAGTTATTTTTTGCAGGGGGGCGCCTGGCATCATAGCACTGGCCCTGTCAGAGCTCACAGATGTTTATTGAATGTTGTCCTAGCAGTGTTTCCAAGTAGAATGTTCCTCTCCTGTTCTACTCTTGTTTAACTCTTACTATGCAATCTAAATTTGTCAACAAATACTCACTGACTAAATACATATACACTGGCTAATACAGCCTCTGTCTGCTGGTTAAAGAGGGTCACAGAGCCATGTGATCTCTTTCGTCAATTATCCCCCACACTACAAAGATAGTAATTCTTAAAAAAAAAATAGATGGTAAGCATACCATATATCTAAAAGACAAAATTGCACATATTATCCCTTGAAGCTAGCTCAATATATCTCAATAATATTAAAATAAAAAGTTATATACACAAAATCATTTGTGTAAACTACTAAAAAATGTAACACGTTTAAAAATGATATGTTAAACATCCTAACATAGGGAAATACAGTGATAAAAGAATTTTACTGTTTACTGCGATAAATCCAAATATGCATTATGTATTTTTACAAAAGAACTGTCCATTGCAAAGGCTGCTATAGACAGTGAACTGGTTTCCCAGCCAGATTGTATTATGCATAATGGTTGACTGTACCGATCCTCATTAGTACTTAACTTTTAAATATCATTTACTGGGCATGCTAACAATCCAGAAAAGAAATAATTAATTTGTGCTGCATGCTGTCAGTGGAAAAATGCTTACAATGTAATACTAGAATAGATTCAAACCAGCAAAACACTTACATTCCAAGGCTAAAATATGTACATGTATTATCATCATTAATAACAGATATATATATATATATATATATATATATATATATATATATATATACACACACACACACACACACACAAGTTAACCCGTGCATGATACTCATGCATTTTTTTGTCAAATAATGTCAGTATACCAAATTTCAGGTCATTCGGATGAGCCCTTTCTGAGAATAGTTTTTTCCACAGACACACACACACTAACACACGCCGCTACACATGCAGGAGCGGATCTAGAAAATGTTTGTTCCCCGGGGGGATGTTAGGGCGGGGCGATTTAGGCCCCGCCCCCTTTACGACTTCTGAGGCTGTCGGGGGCTGCACAGTATGTGCAGGTCCGATCGGCAGTGACAGGCAGGGACAGTGTGTTTAAAACACAATCAGAGCAGCCGGGCAGCAGACTGTCACTGCCAAACGGACCTGCACATACTGTGCAGCCGTCGGCAGCAAACCCCTGCTAGGGGGGGCAATTGCCCCGATCGCACCCCCCTGGATCCGCCACTGTACACATGTGTGTTCATGAGGTAAAATTACCTCACGAAAATGAGTTTGACTCCTCAACTCGTCAATTATGTCAGTATACCAAATTTCAGCCCTTTTTGAGGTTTTTTTCCCACACACGCTAAGAATTTAGTAGGTCAGTTAACCCGTGCATGATACTCATGCATTCTAGTCAAATCAAGCTACTTAAGGTGTTAAAAACTCCCCACTGTCACCCCCGGCAACCACCAACCACTCCCAACTGTCACTTCTCCTTCAAGAAATATATAGGTCAGTGTATAACTCTGCCCAGCAGGTGGCGCTGCAGCTTGGTTTTTTTTCCCAACACACACACAGACTAACACACGCCACTAGACATTTATATTATAGATATATATATATATATTTATATATATATATATATTTATATATATATATATATATATATATATATATATATATATATATATATATATATATTACACATACATATATATATATATATATATATATATATATATACACATAGAGAGAGAGAGTGATGGATACAGATATAGACATAGATTATATATATAGATAGATATATGTACATATAAATGAAAAAATATATACTTGCGTGGAGACTGGTTTGTTTGTGGGGACACAAACTGAGGTCCCCATTAAATTGACTATGTTAGTCAATGCGAGAGACCTTCCTAATAGACCCAGCAACTAAGTCTGTCATGTTCTACCAAGTAACTTTTGTTAGACAAAAAGTGTGTCAGCTTATGTTGTGTTGAGAGTCAAAAAGTACATTAGTATTCATACACACGTTTGAATACGTGTTCATAGAACCGGCAGGGTCCTCTGTGCGCCAGAAGAAAAGGGAGTCGCAGCTTCCTCTTCTGATTACACATAACAGGAATAAGAGAGAGAGACAGCCTTCTCCTGCTGAAGGGAAGGTAGGAGCAGTGGGGGTATGACGCAGTCCTAAAGTCTACATATGAATATCGTAACTGGCATTGGTGCACCAAAGCAATTTATCCACCGAGCCTTTTCCTAAAAACTTGGTGTTACTTGCAAAGGTCACCCTGGCACAAGTGATCTTATGCAATCAAAGAAGGGAAGGGGAAGTTTCCAAGATGCTGTTAACTACTTTTTTTTCAGAGATACTTCAGATCTCCACAAAGATTTTGCTCTAGTGTTTTCTGAGCTTGAGAACAAGCTTCACAAGGATTGAAATCTAAGGCGAATGAGGCAAGACCGTTCCAATCTGCTAACATCAGCAAAGCAAAGTGCAATGAAACTTCTTGCAGAGAAAAGTGAAAAAATGGGGTGGCCACTGAAAACGTCTACGTTTGTCACATTTCATAGGCTCAGATTGTATACACCTTTTTGCTCAGGAGCTAAAAATCCCCAAACATTGTCTTCCACAAAGCTTCTAACGCATGCTGCTACTCTTTCAAATGATTTCAACCTAAATGACACAGAATTGAATCAAATGGTATGACCTTGGGGTGCACCGGCGATAATACCACTTCCCAGAAGGTAACCTCCAACTTGCCAAGATCAGCAAACTTGTAATGGCTTGCGAGAGGGGAAGACTGGCTAAATTCCAAGGCAAGAATTTGCAAGAGATAGATCCAGACGGTAGGTTTGAAATCTCATACGTGATATATGGATTCGATTTTTACCTTTTATATATCATTTATACATCCAATTTTCTTTAGAACTGCTCCAGAGTGTCGACTGAGAGGATGAGCAATCCCCTGAACCAGAGAGAGGACATGCATTCGGTCAACATTTTCCTATCAGAAGGGAGATGATTTAAGGATCCAGCAACATGGGACCAAAGCACCACCAAAGGCTTCCAAAGGTTGGTGTAACATAATATTTTGTTACTCAAAGCATGTTGCGTACTCTGTGTTTCACAGATTCATCTGAAATGGACAAATCTGCTCTTTCAGGTTGTAAAGAAGAGCTGAGAAGAGGACAATGCTGTGGAGAAGCACATGATAAGATTTATTCAGACATACAGGATGCCCAGAAAGCATGATTGTGTTGAATGTATCATGGCTCACTCATCCGCACTGAAAGATCAAAACTAGTTAGTTAAATTCTACATAAATAAAATGATAACCGCTATGGAGAAATAAAAATACTTTCTTTGATACACAGTGGTTGACCATGACCATTACCTATTTGAATAGCCATGGCTAGGTGTTGGTGTATGCATGTTTACGGATGTTCTCAGACAGACGGAATATATTAAACTGTCCCCACATGGCAATGAAATGTCAATCTTTTGGTCTAGATCAAACAGAAAATATCAAGTGATAACTGTGTGGACAAACATCTCCTAAACATACCCATTTTATTGTCCTGTTGATAGAGTATCAGGAAAGGGATGTATCTATGAGGCATGTTGTTGGATGCTGCTTGGATGTTTGCTGGCTGTTCAACGCTAGGCATTGGCAGATCTATTGAACCTGCAAGTTTAAGCATGAATGCTGTTACTGTTATAGGATGCAGTCATCCCTCAGGTGCATCAAGAAGAACAAACTCCTAGTGCAGAGAGAGAGCTGAAGAGGGGCATTTTTCCCAGGGGTCTGTGTCCCTGCTGTTAAACATTTGAGGGTTATAACTAGATACACCGATCAGGTTGCCTATTGGTCCTGATCCCAGCTGCAACTTATCAATAGAGCAGTAGGCAAGGCTGGCCCCAGCTGGTGATGTAATTATGATCGGGGTGGGCTAAGGCTGTGAATTATATACAAGTGTAAAACATCCACACTACTGCAGCAGGTTGTGGATTTATTGCAGGCAGTGTTTCTCTATTACAGGGAATATTGGTAAGAGAGAAGTAATAAGCTATTAACTTTACTGTCACTGCTGCTCCTTCCAATACAGAGGTATTGAAACACCCTGTCTACCATTCTCCAAATAGATTACTCACCTCTGAACACAACTATTCCACCATCTACTGGTACCCCCATCATCCACTGCTGCCTCTTTGAATTAATACTCCCTGATAACCACCACCCTGAACCCATCCTTGTAATACTACCATCATCAATACTCCATCATCTAACACCATCTCTGTGAACTTCCAATGCTGCCACCTTCTTGAACTCCTTCATTACCACAACCCTGAGTCCCATCAGTCCCCACTACCACAATCTCCTAGAACTCCCCATATACCACCATCTCATTCTTGAATTTCCACTATCACCTCCCAATTTCCCCCACCCTGAACTACCCCTTTCCAACTACCACCAACTTCTTGTACTGTGAAAACCATGAAAACTTTCTACTACTGATACATAACAGGCGATCACATGGAGGACCACGCCAGACGTAAGTCACACACAGAAAGCAATATAGAGAACATTGTAGCCTGCGTTCCTAATTATTTCATTTTTTATTGTAGTTTTCCATGTTTTTAAATAAACATAATGTTATTTCAAAGTGCTGCAGAGTAGAACAGATTTTTCAACCCTGGGAATGTTCTACAGCACTAAACTACACTACGGATTCAGTTTCAGTACATTTGTTTAGAACATGTTCTTATTCTGTATGTATGGTCAACTGCACAGTCTTACTTCTCTTGTTCTGTAGGCCTCAGTATTTGATCTTGTGTTTACTATTTGTAATGATTCTGAATTTTTATTAATTTTTCAAGCATCCATCTAGACATGCACCATTCAACCGGAAAAACAAAAAATGTGCACTAAACATTTTGCTGCCAGGGGTCCATGCCACCATTGCACCACAGGAGGTGCCAATAATTTTTGTATTTTCTCACTTCTTCATTCCATTGAGAGTACATTTTTTCTTTGTTTATTCTACCAAAGCAAAGATTACACTGGTGTTTTGGGGGACAGATAGGCAAGCGAGGGCTGGCAAATTTTAGCCAATGGGGGCAAGACTGAACTCAGCAGCCTATCAGGAACATTTTAGAGGAAAAAAATGCAGATGACCCAGCCCAAGGTAGCCCACTACGGGACCGGCCTTGGTGCAGATGCCCGCCCAGCCTGCCCCTGCAGAAAGGGATTTCTTTTGCTACAATAGCGACAAGACGTTGAGATGGAGCAACCTTTAGGGCGTTCCCCACTTTGCTGTCTCAGAGCTTTTTGTGCAACACCTAAGTATTTTATTAGAAAACCACCTTGGATGTAATCTAGAAATGGGCAAATAGACCAAAGTGAAGTTGTTTGGTCTTAATGTACAATGCCTTTCTTTGGCAAAATCCACATCATAATCAGAACCTCATACAAACCGTCCAGCATGGGGGGAGAGGTGATCATTTGTGGTTATTTTGCAGTCAAAGTACCTGGATACCCCACACGCATACTTGCCAACTCTCCCTGAATATCAGGGAGTGATCTCCCTCACTCCCTGAAGAGTCTGGCATTCTCCCTGATGCTGAGCCAGTGCAAGACATGGTTGGCTTCGCCATCTGTGGCATGACACAGTTCATAAATTGTGTCCTCTGTCCATGTATTGATGCCTATGGAGGTGGTCATTTTCATGGAGACCAAGATTTAATCAAAGACTGACAGGTAAGACAACATGACTTCAGTAATGGAGACAGAAATGTAAAAGACACTTCAGTCTCTAGAGATTCATTAGCTGATTTCCTTTAACGCATAGTTGCCTACTCTCCCGGAATGTCTGGGAGATCCCGCATTTCTGGAGACCTCCCGGGAGAGCGGGGCAACCTCCCGGTTCTTGTCCCCGCAATAGATAAGTGGCAGGGGTGGGGCTTAACGACGCAAATATTGTGTCATCTTAGCCCCACCCCCTGCTGTAATTGACCAAAATTGTGACAATGGTTTAGGGGGCGGGGATAAAATTATGTGATTCGTCAAGAGCCCCCGGGATCTCCCTGAAGCCAACGAGGAAAAGTTGGCAAGTATGCCCACACGCATTGAGTCCACCATGAACTCCACTTTATACCAGAGATTCATAGGCTGAACAGTAAAGAATTAACACAATAAGGTATTTTACATTTTAAACAACACAAATATAAAACTTTAAGTAAAGAAAGCTTTGGTGTCCTATAACTATCATGAGTTTAATTTGTGGAATGAACATTATTATTATCATCATCCTCTATTTACATAGCATCAACAAATCACACTGAACTTTACAGAAAATAACCCTTAATTGTGAAACATTCCATTTAATGAGAGGGGAAAATACAAAGACGCATGTAGGAAGCACTTTGATTCTCTCACCCTTTCAAGCCCATGTACATTGAAGTGGAAGAAGAAGTGCCCTGGAAATAATCAGTTTGTATTGCATTGACGGCTCCTTGGACAAATCCCACTGGCTCTCAGGCAACACAAATTAGATAGCAAGCTTTATATGAGCAGGGAAACTGCCTGACAAATTCTAGGTGAACTGGGCTGCCGTTTAAAAAAAGAAAAAAAAAAAAAAATCAGGGCAAATTTAGTGCTCACTGGGTGTGATCAAGGAGGCGCAAATAGACAGATTCAGAATAAAAGGATGTGCAAATGAATTTTAACAGAAAATTGAGGATCATCATCATCATCACCATTTATTTATATAAGTTTAATCACACAACACTGCCATTATATTACATATTCTTCTGCTGTGAGGACAGAACACCTTATCAGCATATTATGTAGGCTGCATCAAAGTGTGGTACATAGTCTGTTTGTCTAAAAGATCCCTATGTTATAATTACACACCATCCATATCTGAGCTCTTATCTTCACAGTGTGTGCACAGTGCAATAGGATGAAAAGCTTCTCTGTGTGTTCCCCTCCTCCATTCCTTCCTAGCTTTCCTCCTGAGGTAATAGGCTCTCTGGAGGATTACAGATCTGTCTCAGCAGCACAGTATGGGAATAACAGGCAAACACTTTTGCAGCCATTAACTTTGAGTGATAAATGAGGTGATGTCAAAATAAACTCATAAAGTGGTTTGAGCATGTCAGCTAAAGAGATCATTGCACTGTCTGACAATATCTCTGCCTTTAATTTGTTAATCTTGCCATGCAGGTCTTATGGTACCTCTTTACAGTGCTATTAAGGGCTAAACATAGAAAAGGCATGCATGTTGGCAATGATGTATAGATTATATATGTATTCTTTACCCCTCAACCTTGGCTTCCAGAATGCTGTGAGATCACTACACCTGAATGATGCCATGTATAGATCTGTGGCAGGCTGCTGGTGGCTTTCACCCTTACCAAGGAGGCATGGAGCACATGTATTGTACAGCATTATTCTGTGATGCCAACATAGCTGATAAAAGTCTATATTTCAATTAACTAAATAGGAAAATTAAATGCAAATACCATCCAGGTTGAAATTCAAGATTAATCACATCTTCAGTGAAAAAGGACAAGGTAATTTGCACCTATACAAGCTAAGAGACCCCTCACATATGGAGAGAAAGCCTCCATGTTTTCCAATTCAATCACACTTTGAATTTATGTGACCATCGGGCTTGCATGTTTGCTATATTGTTGGTTTTGGTTTTACCAGTGGCACAGCAATGGGTAATGTAAGTGTCCCCCGTCTGACTGACCTGATCCTCTCATTGTAAAGCTAATTTCTAGTGTATTGCTAAATATTGTCAAGTGAAGAAGATGTGTACACATTACAGGTCGCATAACTGACTGAGAGCATTTTACAAAAATTATGCTCCGATCCCAGGTAATTGAGAATGATTATTAGATGTAACCAGCCAGGCACATAGGAAGTCAGAGTTGGACATATGCCATGTTTTTTTGCGTAAGATACAAATTTTTGCAGTGCATATGCCCATCAACAATGCGTTGGTATGTAAATTTTAGTGCATCGTAGACTGCGACCTCTTATGTCTGGAGAGATGGAATGTGGAAGTGCAGGAGAAGTGTAAGCTGAGTACAGAAACAAGCAATGATTATTAGCAGCACTATCTAACCGCTTCTAATTGGTTGTTTGCATGTTGACCGCTCCAGCTAATATCATCATCAACATTTATTTATATAGCGCCAGCAAATTCCGTAGCGCTTTACAATTGGGATATCACTTAATTCACTAGTGTTGCAGCTATATGATTTATATATGAGGGTTACAAACATCTATTCACATTATTTGTCATTTGCATTTGGATGAATGCAGTAAATAGACAGGGTCAGAAAGCCTTTCCACCCATTCCTCTCATATTATATTTTTGCTCTGCAAAATTAAATCACATTTTTAAACTGCTCCGCAAAACTAGGCGCATTGATGCATCTACTCCGTATTTAGCAAGGAATCCCACCACTCTGCCCATTCCTCCAGTCGTCTGATGCAATATTCTGCTGCTCTGCAAACTCCACCATCTTTCTCCACAAACCAATGGCCTTTGGGTTGCTGGTAGTAATATTCATAAGAATGCAGAATATAAATTCACTAGGATCCAGAACCTCATGGTTATAATCCAAGTATAGCAAAAGGAGAACTATCACAGTGACAGCAGCAGAAGTTTCAAGGATGCCAGTCCACCCTTACTTAATGTCAAATGCCACATTACATCTTTGATAATTCAAAGCAAAAGTATGGTATACAGGAATGTATGTTCTGTAAAACCTCAAAACACGTACAGCCCATCCTTTGGACCTTTAAAAAATCACGTATGAGAAAAGGGCGTTGTCAAATCACACAGCACTGTGGCGGCCTTACTTTGGGTCGTGCCATTTTCCTCCCCTAAAAAAGCCTTTAAATGCCACACATATACCAGAAGCAAGTGCATGTGGCATCTCTCCTAACTATCCTGGAATCGGGACAAAAGTCCTGATTAGTAGGCAGTGGGATAGTCCCATTAAATCAGGACTATCCAGCCTAAATCGTGAGTAAGTGTCACGAGGTGCGGCGGTACGTGTGATCTAGCAGCCGGGCGCGTGCTCTAGTTTCTATGCTCTGTTATTATTCTTTGGGATTATCCTTGTGGTATAGCTGTAGGAGAGTGTAGGGACATCCTCCAACTCCAGGGGGAGCTCTCATATGATTTAAACTGGTTCATTTATATTTTTATACATGCTTCCTGGTTATGTTATCACTTATGCTAGTTCTAGCTAGTAATTAATTAGCTGCCTCCTAAGGCTGATTGTCAGCCCTGTCCTCCTCTGTCCTGATTGGCTCTTAGTACTATTTAAGGGAGTGAGGTCTAAGTCTCACTGCCAGTTATAGCGTTCTGTTCCAGTACTGCTGCCTGCTCCTGTTCCTGTCTTTGGTGTTGAAACCTGTGATTGATTACCCATGTATGACCTTTGCCTGTCCCTGGATCCTGAACCTGTGCCTGTGACCTTGACCCTTCTGCCTGTACCTGACATACTCTCTGGTGCTCTGTCCAGTCCACTGATCTCTGGCCTGCCGCTACTCCGTGTGATACCTCCTGTACCTGTGCGCTGCAGTGTTAGCATAAACTCATACTACTCTGTGCATAAGACCTGGGGGCATCCGAGTACCTGTGAGCATAACCAGTCTCTACGGGAAAGGCGGCTGCTAAAGGTGAAGACCTCTTCTACCTGTTCTATGAGTTTATGCCGCACTGGTGGCCATAACAGTTAGGAGGTATGAAAACATGACCTGTTGGGGTACTATTGTTGTAAGGCCCTCTTCGTAGTAAGTGTATTTGGGCACACCCCTTGGGACAACAGATGTGCATCACAGGGCTGGCCAAGTTAGAGCAAGGTGTATCAACATGAGGCTAAGAGGGTGGTTTAGGAAAATTATAAGCTTGCTTGAAGAGGTGGGTTTTTAGAGAGCACTTGAAGGTTTGTAGACCAGAACAAAGTCTTATTGTGCGAGGGAGAGAATTCCATAGAGTGGGTGTAGCTCGAAAGAAGTCCTGTAACCGGGAATGGGAGGATGTGATGAGAGTGGATGAGAGATGCAGATCTTGTGCAGAACAGAGTTGGGAGATATTTTGAGACAAGTGAGGAGATGCAATTTTGTTGATGGCCTTGCATGTTAGCAGAAGAATTTTATAATGGATTCGGTAAAAAACAGCCAACCAATGTAGAGACTGACAGAGTGACTCAGCAGAGGAAAAACGATTTGCAAGGAAAATCAATCTAGCCGCTGCGTGCAAAATACCTTAACATAGCAGATACAACTTGTTTGTACCTGGTATAAGAATGTTGACTTGAGCATGTTCATCTGGAAAAGACAAGATGTGGAGCCCTACAAAGTAAATATTTAATAAAATATTGGAAAATTAATTTCTTGTTGGCAAAACTGCAGTAGCCACGCCAGTGTTGCTTTAGTAAATATTATCTGTAAAAAACAAACAAAAAACACAATTCCAACCATAGATTTGTTGCTAGAAAATGACTCTTGTAGCTCCTTCCTTTCTTACTTGTTACATATCCTTGGTGGGTATGTTAAATAGAATACTGCAGTAACACTATTGTGTTGAAATGTATAATGAAACAAGAAACACTACTGTACATTACTATAATAAAAGACAGAGTGCTCAGATCCATAATTTAGTAGACATTGAGAATAGATGCTGAGGGATTAAAATTGTTCCGTAGCAGAAAGAAAATGTCTTTTTGTTTTTCTGCCAAATGTAATCTTTGCTTCCAACCCGCGAACATGCATCTTTTTCAATACATCTTGGCCAAAAATGAGCTTTAAAGAAACAATCAGACTCATAATGCTGCTGCATGGAAAATTAAATCTATTTTCTGCTTGCTTTTGTAGATTGTGTCTGGAGGTTTTCTTTTACAAAGAAATCCTTTCTGATCTACAAATTAAAGTGATAAATGTGCAGAATGTACAACGTCCCTATCAGAGATAAAACAAATTCAGAAAACCAATATAAAGATAAAATAAATGGCTCTTTATCAAACATATACAATATGATACATCATACAACCAAAGTATTTTCTTTTATTACCTCTATGAATAAAGCAGAGCAGTCACAATATTTTCTAATTCACAAAAAAACTAACTATATACAGTGGATATAAAGTCTAGACAATATTATTAATATTGCAGGCGTTTGTGATTTAAAGCCTGAAATAACATAAATCATGGCAGACCTTTTTCCATCTTTAAAGTGAACTTGCAACCAATAAAAAAAAATCATAATTTTAGGATATTTTTTAGGAAAAAGAAGTGTAAATAAAAAAAACCTACACTATACTGGTGGGCATACCTTATTATGGGGCAGTAGCTGAGCCACAATTGAGTCTGGTGAGAATCTCCCGTTGAGTGCAATGTTATGCAAAGTATTCTTACCAACAGATACACCACTATCATTTATAGATCACTCAATTTAGAGAGAAGAGTGGTGGGGTCTGGACAGATCCACTTTAAAGAAGCAATCCCATGAAAAAAAACTGATCTGTATTTTTAAACACAAATCCCTGTGGTGGGCTTAAAGAGAAGCTTGGAAATTACCATTTGTCCTTGGTTGTTTCTTCAGGCTGCTAACAACGATGTACAATTCTGCAGAGTTTCCATAGTGTCATGTTACTACCATGGCAACCACAGTCACATGTCAAATGATTTAGATAGCAAAGAGGCTTTGGAAAGCACTATTTTTACTGTAAAATCCCCCTCCTTTTTTCCCTCTGCTTTCACATGACATACTGAAAGTCTGAGTATGCATGTGACTGCTAGCCATACATGTCTGCTTTCCAGAGAAATTTTTTAAATTATATAATCATTTGTAGGTGGATAGATAAGAACAATGGCAAATGCATGCTTAAGAGACACTTAACTTGCCATTTAAAGGAAAATAAAACCCTATGTGGGATTGCTGTAACAACATGCAGCAAATATATAACAGATTGCACATTTATTACAATGGAACAAACAATATTAAGAAAGACTATTTACAAAGTAAGCCTCAGATTAAACTCACCATAAGATCTGGTGCTCCTAAATGCTTCATGTGTATCTGTGGTAGGCACAGGTTATACATATTTCCTGTGGAAGGACAGACTGTCGCAATTTGTAATTACAAGTCTAATGTAACAGTGGGTGACCAAAGCTTGAAAGTAGTTGGGGAAGAAACAGTACCCAGTGTCCTGCTGTAAGTAGTCATGGTGTGTTGCCCAGCTTTTATTTTATGTATGTACTCTAATACGGGGTCATGCAGAGGGATCACATGAAAATACGGGTGTAAACCCTGATTATGTCCTTATCTAATTTTTTCTGTAGTTGCTACAGACACCTATGAGAGTGGTATGCGATCTGTTGAAGTTTAATAACTGGATAAAAGTGGTAATCTATATTTTGTGTACACTAATATTGGTTGCGATGCGATCAGTACTCAAATAATTATTTTTGCAAATAAGTTTAATCCTTTTTTTTTTTTAGTTAATATAAAATAAAATGTGGTGAAAAAGCGAATTAATGTTTCCAACAAATTAATTACATTGTTTGGTCTCATTCTATTTGCAATCGCATGAGAACGTTTACGGTATTGCGAACGCTAATTATAAATAATATTACTTCTCATATAACAAATAGCAACTCCAGAGAGTTCATAAAAGAACCGGATTATACAGGTCCAAGGGCAGGAGGCCTTAGGAAGGACACCTGGCTATCTCAAGGAACAATGACCAGAGGAATCAACCAATGGCACGTCGAGTTCTTGGGAGGTCATGAACCATCAACCTATTAATGAAGAGCGTAGTACTGTAACTGTGAATCTCTGTGATGTCATTGCGTTTTACAACTGTACTGTGTATAAATTGTTCACCTCTGACTTTGGAAACCAGAGTGTTCTGATAGAAGCTTGTGTTAGTGCTAGAAGGCACATACCTATGTATACCAAACTTTGGCTTGTAAAACTTTGTAAATTGAACCTGTGTTTTGGAACCACAGCGCTCACATCTGAGAATCTTTATTACAAATGATACATACGGACTCATATCTTTGAAGGTCACTACGATAGGAAATTGATGGTTCTCTATGTGCTGTGGCTTGACCACACATGTACATTTAAGTCAGTAAATGTAATCTGAGAGGTGAAGATTTCCCTCTGTTCAATTCATGGGGGTAGCTGCTCATTCAGAGATCGCTTCTGTTAACGGAGCTCTGAATAAGCACAAAGCGCAGACATGATGTGTATGTGTCCATGGGTTTCTTACCTTAGCAGGTGGGAGGGAAAAATGGAGGAAGAATCCTCTGATCCAGTCAGACTAGTGGTGTGGCGCTCAGCTTTGCTATCCTAGTCCAGTGCCACACTCCCATCACCAACGTGGAGGTACAGCAGTTGTCAGCTTCACAGGTAAGAAGCTGTCTCTATATCAGTGTCCAGCGAACAGAGCGGAGCCCCGCAGGAACTTTAAAAAGACACTGAGTAAGTGACAGTGATGTTTCTCATTCAGTGTTTTAGGGGCACCCTAACCCATGGCACCCCATAAGCCATGGAATCCTAGGCTCGCTGATGGCAGCCCTGGCTATGGCGAGAAGATTGGACTGAGCTAACCTGCCCAAAAACGCATCATGCTACAACAAACGGAGGGAAGTATAGTGAAAGCTCAGAGAAAATAAAATAAAGCTAAAAGTATATATCACCATACCACCACCAAACTATTTGCTGCACAGTTTAGTCAATGAAATCATCATTGATGAAAGCACTGAACTGTTAAAACCTATTGTTTTTGTGAAGCTGAATAGTGCCATACCATCTGTTGGTAAAATGTGGAACTTTCACCAAAGAAAAATATAATTTTGATAGAGACGTTGCAATAAAGTTCAAGTCTGACACATTGACTACATGTCGTTCAGTAATACTATCTTCTGTCACTTGGGAGTGCTAGAGTGTAACACAGTGCAGATAACAGTCATCCCATTAAGATATCCATCCACACTCAAAGGGCTGGATACAAGGATTAAACAGTTTGTCATGTACTTTAATGATCCTATTTGCTTTTTGATCCTCATTCATTGTTAAAAAAAAAAAAGGAAATGTAGGATCTCTCCTCCCAAAGTTAAAAATAAAGCCATACTGTACTTACCTTGCATGTGCTATTCGCTGAATCTACTGTGGTCTTCACTGTTTTTAACAGTTCTACACCACCCTATTCCATCCTTTCATCACTGTAAAAGGTCTGCTGGTGTCAATGCGCCTCCGCTGTAAAATCACTTGGAAGGGGCATCGACATCAGTTCAGATTGTTGTAACAGGCAAGTGGTTAGAGCAGCGGTTCCCAAAGTGTGCGCCACGGCTCCCAGGGGGGCCGCGTCGCTGTCACAGGGGTGCCGTGGCCGGGAAAAAAACAAAACAAAAACTCAGGCGCCCGGGACCCAGTATTTTCCTTCCTCTCCGCTTCGCATTGAATGTCAGGCGTAACGTCATCCTGTCCGACATATTCAGTGAGCAGCGGCAGGAGAGAGGAGGATGCTGGGTAACGGGCACCGCCGGATTGGTAAGAAGATAGAAGAGAAGATAGAAGAAAGAAGGCCAAGTATGGTAAGTAAAGAAACTGAGGGGAAATGGTGATAGAAAACAGCAATGAAGAGGCAAAAGAATGAAGGAGGGGGCAGAGTGAGGATGAAGGATGGCACAGAGTGATGATTTTTGTACATGTTGTTGTTTTATTTTGTTTGATCTTATTCCTCTTAATATTAGCTGTAAATTATTCTTTGACAGAAATACAATTGAAAAAAATATCTAAAAATATACTTTTCCCTTGGATTTATGTGTATTATTTTTGCAAACAACTTACTAAGTATTTCTGTCCTGATCTAAATACTTATAACATTATTTTAACCCAACTACTTATAAAACGGGACTGTTCTTTAATTATTTTGGAGGAGTGCCTTGAAAAAATGATGGAGACTCTAAGGGTGCCGCAAATGGAAAAAGTTTGGGAACCACTGGGATAGAGTACAGAGGGTGTAGATGTGATGGCTACAGGCATTTGGGTCCTAGGCGTATCTTGTGAATGGCAAATATAAGTACACCTCTGTTTTAAGTCACTTGAATTCACCCCAATATTATGATTTTTTTTTTCTTTTGAGTGGCGTTCTTGTTTAAGTGTCAGAAATGTGTGTGACCTAAAAGCCAGTGAAATCACATATAACAATCATATATACTGGAGGAAACCAATCTCACAGACTAAAAACCAACAGATGCTTCCTATATGTGTAGAGCAAGGACCCTAAAAGTCCACAGGCCTGCAATTCCCAGATCTGACTCTTAGGAATGATGTAAACAGTGCCTTTCTCACGGGTACCCCATGCTATGTCTCATTTAGTACATTTAGCCTCCCTTCATTAACTCAACAAGGGATGCATAATATCCATCAACTGGCAGTTAGCAGAAAGTGTCAGCTGTAATTCCCGACAGGCTGCTTTCCCTCTAGGGTGCATTTTCATCCCACAAGCACTGGCCACTTTATGATGACAGCAGAGTGACGGCCGCACTTGCCATTTCCTCAGCTCTGACGCACCAGGCTGCGGTCATCTACACATGAGTACTAAGCACTTAGAGGCTTGTATGAAGCTGAAAGCGACACTTTCTCCTGGCACCTACACCATACTTGCCAACTTTTCCTCTTCCGCTTCAGGGAGATCCCGGGGGAGGTGGGCGTGGCTTGATGAATCACATCATTTTGGCCCCGCCCCTAGACGGTTATCACAATTTTGCCCAATTACAACAGGCGGGGCTAAGATGATGCGATATTTGTGTCATTAAGCCCCGCCACTTATCTATTGCGGGGGCGAGAACCGGGAGGTTGCCCTGCTCTCCCGGGAGCCTGGGAGGTCTCCCAGAAATGCGGGAGTCTCCCGGGCATCCAGGGAGAGTAGGCAACTATGCATTAAAGAAAAGCAGCTAATGAATCTATAGAAACTGAAGTGTCTTTTACATTTTTGTCTCCATTACTCAAGTCATGATGTCTTACCTGTCAGTCTTTGATTAAATCTTGCTCTCCTTGAAAATGGCCACCTCCATAGGCATCAATACATGGACATAGGACACAATTTCTGAACTGTGTCATCATGCCACTGATTATGAAGCCAACCATGTCTTGTACTGGCTCAGCATCAGGGAGAATGTCAGACTCTTCAGGGAGTGAGGGAGATCACCCCTATTTCAGGGAGTCTCCCTGACATTCAGGGAGAGTTGGCAAGTATGACCTACACACTTCCGGGATCATTTAGGAGCACTGGGCACTTATTACTCATAGCCCTGAGTGACCCAAGAACATCTAGAGAGCACCATAGAGGCACCAGGAGAATCAGAAGAGGACCTCCGTTAACTGATAGTTTGCTGTGTGAATAAGGCATTAATATTTGAGCAATGCAAACCTGGCCTTGAGCAGTCAATTTACAGTTTTCCTTGGAAGAATTCAGGAAAGAAAAGACATAATTATTCATCAAGAGGACCTAGCTGCTCATTCTTCATAAGGTGCAAACCCATACATTTCTATCCTAATGTAAACACGTGTGGCTGCTATGGTAGAGTGGGAAACTCCAGGTCAAATACTGCCAGCTGTTTCCTGATGAAACTAGCGCTTTGGTTCTTAAGATTTTGTATTTTTAGAAAAATACAATATATATATATATATATATATATATATATATATATATATATATATATATCAAATAAAATGTAATAGTACAATAAATTATGTATCTAATAATAACATGCTACATAAAGCTGAAAATAGTCATGGCTAGTGTTTTTGACTAACTGCTGCCAGTGGGGTTTAATATTGCTGTGGGGATTCAATGAAAGTAAAATAAAAAGTAGTTCTATATCCCCATAATACCTTGGTTCTGCCAAACACAGTTATATCTAATCTGAACACAGGCCAAAGCTAATAACTAGAGTGTAACTAGGGTCCATATACTCCTCTTAGTTTTCTTTCCTAAATCATGTCCTATGTCCAACATAGATAATCAGAATTACACTAAAAACACCTAATTTAGCAAACTTGCATCAAAAGCAGCATTTCAATGCCTCTGTGTAGGAAGTCCACACCACAAAATAAGAACTGAAGGCTGAATTAAGCAAGAAGGATAATAAAAGCTGCAGGCTGTGTCTCTAGGCTTTAGTTAGTACTTTGTGGTCAAAAGTTTAACTTGGGGGAGTATGCCCACCTGAGGTCACAGGGAAGGGGATATAGTTATAAATAGGATGGGCAGAGATAAATTCACTTTCTGGAGTTCCTGCTGTTGCCCACCCACCCTCTCTGGATGACTGTATATGTGCCTGCGGTCAGAGGCAGGCTGTGCAGGATTGATGTACAATACCTGGTATTTATGGACGTGCCAGTGGGAATAGAGGATGGAGAGATGACTGCAATGCTTTTTCGGCAACGCCCAGTGGTCGGGCGCACAGTATGGTAGTGGGCACATTAAACCCGCCTCTCTTAGAGCAGTCGGTTATAGTCTCGGTCCAAGTACTGCCCTGGTGGGTAGACTTGTGAGTGCATTCTTATAACAAAGAGGGGTTGAGTTTTCAGTAGTGCCCGGAGATAGATATGTGCGCCCGGGGTGATAGTCCCCATTTTTGTCGGTTGTCCTTTGGTTGATGCTGGGACTTCATGGTTTGCCTGGCGGAAGTCGTACTCACTGCTCCTTCTCCACCACCATACTTGAATAAAGTTCTATAATTTGCCACACTCAGGTGTGTCAATTATTCTAAGGAGTTAAATTTATAGAAGAGGTTAAGTGAAGCAAGAGATATCAGCCATTAAGCATTTTATGCCTTAGGACACTTTGACGCCAATTCATTTGTCTAATCAAAATTATCCTTAATGACTGAGCACCATTTTACTTGAGATTATTTTCTTCAGTCTGTACTAAGAGTAGAAATGACTTGCTGAATAAAAGGATTTTTATGTGGATCTCAGCTTTTCTTCTTGTACAAGTTGTAACTCACTGACAATAATGTTTGTCTGTAAGTGGGTCAAAAGAATTCCATAAATGACATCTTTTAACAAAACACAGTGTACTAGGTGCACATGAAATTCATAACTCAAGGACTTTGCCAAATAAACACTCTTTACAAGTATATGAACAAATACTGAACCTAATTTTAATTTGTATGTAAAATATTAGAAGGGTAGATCTTATACTGTGTTATTCATACCGCCCAAATGTCCTGATCTAGCCATCACATTCATGATATGAAGAGTCACTCTCACCATAGCAACCATTGGCACTTTTGTCCCAATGTTCAGAATGTTGGGAGGTGTGACCTGCTCACCATCGCTCTGCACTGCTGCGTGAGGAACTGCATGTGAGATTTTAGGGGAGAGGAGGAGGGTTTAGAGAAAACTAGCTCTTCAGAAGTTCTAGACCCCGAGGTGTGTGGAAACGCCCCCATTATGACATTACCATGCCCCCTTTGTGTCATACAGATTGCAGCTTTTGTGAGGTACTGTTTTCTTGTTAAGCAGGTGTGCTTTTACATTGACTAAAATCATTATGTGCTGTAAAATAAAGATTCAGATTTCATTACATGCTTATTGTTTGGCTATTCGGTCATTTGTTTTTATTTTAAAAAAACACACATAGTATTTACTTTTTTTTTCTCACCCCCTTCTTTTTTCTGTAACCCCTCCTCTCTTATAAAAATTATTGATGTTAAAATTTAAAAAAAAACATGGTATTTAGTAGGGATGTGCACCGGCGACTTTTGAGGTCTCGTGTTTTGTGTTTTGGATCCGGATTTTCGTTATTTTTGAGGTTCGGATTTGTCTCGCAAAACACTTGACGAAAGGTCTCGGTTCGGATTTAAGGTATTGGATTCGGATTTTTTTTGAAAAAAACATAAAAAGTTTAAAAATCAAGTTTTTGGGCTTATTTTCACTCCTAGGCTATTATTAACCTCAATAACATTCAATAACAAGCATTTCCACTAATTTACAGTGTATTCTGAACACCTCACAATATAGTTATTAGTCCAAAACGTTGCAAAAAGGTATCTTTCTGGACTGCGTAGAGGAGTGGGTCACCACAATATCTTAAAAACCCTGAACTTTTATGAATCGCACCAATAAATGTACCTGGACTGCGTAGAGGAGTGGGCACTGGGCACCACAATAAAATATATAAAAAACCTTCAACAGGTCTGCATTACACTACACATACGGCTGCTCCTCCATCCTCTCCATCATATACATGTTGGAGTTTTAGCGTGTGACAACCTCTTGTTTTTGATAATGTCAGTGCATTTTGAATATTTTTCAATTTGCCCCACACCACTGAATGTACTTTATCTATGATACGCATCTATCTATCTTGACTGCGTAGTGTGGTGGCCCCGGTACACAATTTGGTACCGAGGCCACAATATAATTAAAAAACCCTCCACGTGTCAGAATTCCACCAAACAAGTATCTGGACTGCGTAGTGGGGTGGCCCCGGTACCCAACTTGATACCGGGGCCACAATACCTCCTCCAAACATGCTACAGACAATTCGTCATTGAGATCCCATTAAGTATGTTAAAGACAGACAGGGTCCAAGTGTTATTAGTTGACTTTGTAAAAAAAACTGTCCCTGTTGCACATAGTCATGCAATGAAGACTTACTTTTTCATTTAAAGGCACGATCTTTCAAGTGTAGTGTTTGTAAGTCTAAGTCATATTATACTTTTGGTAAAATTGGTTATTTTTGTTCCTCTTTATGTTAATTAATTAGTAATAGAATTAAAGTAGGAAATAGAATTAAATAGAATTAAAGTAGGAAATAGAGTGGTATAGAGTTGTAGTGTGGTATAGATAGAGTGGTCCACACAATATAATAATAAAACCCTCAACTGGTCTGAATTCCACCAAACAAGTATCTTGACTGCGTAGTGTGGTGGCCCCGGTACACAATTTGGTACCGAGGCCACAATATAATTAAAAAACCCTCCACGTGTCGGAATTCCACCAAACAAGTATCTGGACTGCATAGTGGGGTGGCCCCGGTACCCAATTTGATACCGGGGCCACAATACCTCCTCAAAACATGCTCCAGACAATTCGTCATTGACAGACCCCAGACAGACAGGGTCGTAGTGTTATTGTTTGACTTTGTAAACCCAAAAAAATGTCCCTGTTGCACTTGCACATAGTCGTGCAATGAAGACTGACTTTTTCATTTAAAGGCACGATCTTTAAAGTGTCAGAAAGAGAGAGAAGACACAGGAGAGGAGAGTTGTAGCTGGGGACCTGGGGTGGAAGCTCCCAGGCTCCCCCAGCATTGCCTGGAAGTCTGAGCGTGGTGACTGAGCCAGGGCAAGGAATGTGTGCCCTGGATGAGGGGGAGAACTCCATGCCACTATAGTGAACCCAAGAGAGAGGGGGACACTGCACATGGAAGAGGCCCTGGAGTGAGGGCTGCTACAAGAGGCATGGTAGCTGTAGTGTCAGATCCTGAGGCTGAGAGTACACAGAGTGACGTGTCAGAGCACAGGAGACATTATCCCCGCAGAGGAGGGATGAGCTGCAGTTGAGAGGTCTGCTGTTGAAATAGGACATGCACACTTTAACAAACCAATCATTTCAGCGACAGGGCCTACCAAACAACTTTGACTGAAATGATTGGTTTGTTTGGGCCCCCACACCAAAAAAGCTATTCATCTCTCCCTGTACAGACTAAACAGGCTCTACTGAGGCAAGATGTCGTCCTCATCCTCAACCTCTGATTCCTCTCCCCCTACAGTGTGTACTTCCTCCTCATCACACATTATCAATTCGTCCCCGCTGGACTCCACAACCACAGGTCCCTCTGTAGTATCTGGAGGGCAGTGCTGTACTTCATTGAGGAATTGATTATTCATTTTTATAAACATCATTTTTTCAACGTTGTGAGGAAGCAACCTCCTTCGCCGCTCACTGACCAGGTTCCCCGCTGCACTAAAAACTCTTTCCGAGTACACACTGGAGGGGGGACAACTCAGGTAAAATAGAGCCAGTTTGTACAGGGGCTTCCAAACTGCCTTTTTTTCCTGCCAGTAACAATATGGACTGTCTGACATGTCTACTTGGATGGTGTCAGCAAAGTAATCATCCACAATTTTTTCTATTGTGACAGCATCCAATGCAGCGAGAGTAGACATGTCTGCAATGGTTGGCAGGTCCTTCAGTCCGGACCAGATGTTATCAGCATCCCCGCCAGTGCCTCTTTTGGGAAAACTGAGCTTTTTCCTCGCAGCCATAGATGTGGAAGAAAATGAGGGTGGAGCTGTTGGCATGTCACGGTCCTCTTCAGAGGACAATCTCCTGACCAGCAGGTCTTTGCACCGCTGTAGATTTGTGTCCGCCGGAAACAGAGACACAACATACGCTTTAAACCGAGGATCGAGCACGGTGGCCAGAATGTATTCCTCTGACTTTAAAAGAGTGACCACCCTCGGATCCTGGCAAAGCGTACGAAGGGCTACATCCACAAGAGCTACATGCTTGCTGTAATCGCAATGGCTTACCAGCTCCTCCCTCACTTTCTCCAGCTGCTTCTGCAACAGCCTGATCAGGGGAATGACCTGACTCAAGCTGGCAGTGTCGGAACTGACTTCTCGTGTGGCAAGTTCAAATGGCTGCAGAACCTTGCACAACACGGAAATCAGTCTCCACTGCGCTTGACTCAGGCGCATCCCCACTCCTTTGCCTATGTCGTAGGTGGCTGTGTAGGCCTGAATGGCCTTTTGCTGCTCCTCCATCCTCTGCAGCATATAGAGGGTGGAGTTCCAGCGCGTCACAACCTCTTGTTTGAGGTGATGGCAGGGCAGGTTCAAGCTTTTTTGATGTGCCTCTAGTCTGCGGTAGGCACTGGCTGAATGCCGAAAGTGTCCAGCAATTTTGCGGGCCACCGCAAGCATCTCCTGCACACCCCTGTCACTCTTGAGGTAATGCTGCACCACCAAATTAATGGTGTGGGCAAAACATGGGACGTGCTGGAAATTGCCCATATTTAATGCCCGCACAATGTTACTGGCATTGTCTGACACCACAAATCCCCATGAGAGTCTAAGTGGGGTAAGCCACTGGGAGATAATTTCCCTCATTTTCTCTAATATGTTGGCAGCGTTGTGCCTCTTATTAAAGCCTGTAATGCACAATGTTGCCTGCCTTTGCATGAGCAGCCATTTTGTAGATGCTGCTACTGATGCAGCTGTTGCTGTTGCTGCGGAAGGGGATGCATCTACCCAGTGGGCTGTCACAGTCATATAGTCCTTCGTTTGCCCAGAACCACTTGTCCACATGTCCGTGGTTAAGTGGACAGTGGGTACAACCGCATTTTTAAGAGCACTGAGGACACTTGATCGTACTTCTCTGTACATTTTTGGTATCGCCTGCCTAGTGAAGTGGAATCTCGAGGGGATTTGGTACCGGGGACACAATACCTCCATCAACCCTCTAAATCCCACTCCACTGATGGCGGACACCGGGCGCACGTCTAACACCAACATTGCAGTTACAGCCGCAGTTATACGCTTTGCAATAGGGTGACTACTATCGTATTTGGTGGTCATGGCAAACGACTGTTGGACGGTCAATTGTTTGGTGAAAGACTTAGCGGTCTTACGACTTCCCCTCTGGGAAGATGACCGACTAACAGCAGCAACAGCAGCAGTGGCAGTAGTAGGCGTACCGCTGCAGGATTCCTCGGATGAATCCCGTATTGAGGAGGACTCAGTCTGGCTGGTGACTTGGGCTGCAGGACTGAATCTGATGGAGATTGTGGAGGAAGTTGACGAGGAGGGTGTTGCTGGTGTGTATCCAACTGGACCACGGGATTTAGGTGTCCCTGTACCAATGAGGGTCCTAGCCCCAGTTCCTGAACTAACCACTGAACTATGAAGGTTATTCAGGTGACGTATAAGGGAGGATGTTCCTAGGTGGGCAAGATCCTTACCCCTGCTTATTTGAGCTTTACATAAGCTACATATTGCCATACATTGGTTGTCTGGATTTGGATAAAAATAACTCCAGACCGAAGAGGTGCATTTTTTGGTCTTCTGACCAGGCATGACGATGGGCTTTTTCATCCCATGGACATCAGCTGTTTCCCCCCCTGGTGCCTCATTTACAATAACCACATCACCATCCTCATCATCAAGTTCCTCCACAGCGCCAGCTACATCATCAATAGCCTCCTCCCGAGCCACCTCTTCCCGTACAGTGATGGGAAGGTCAGGCTTGACAACCACCAACACCCTTGGACTCGCCTTGGGGATTTGTGATAATTTCTCTTTAGAAGGCAGAGTTGTTTGCTGTTTTGTTGCTGACAGCATAACTCTCTTCAATTTTTTGTAGGGGGGGGGAGGAGGAGGAGGGCTAAGATCCGTGGGTGAAGCTGAACCACTAGTCATGAACACGGGCCAGGGCCTAAGCCGTTCCTTGCCACTCCGTGTCGTAAATGGCATATTGGCAACTTTACGTTTCTCCTCAGATGATTTTAAGTTTCTCTTTTTGCTACTTTTTCTTAACTTGGGCTTTTTGGATTTTACATGCCCGGTACTACGAGATTGGGCATCGGGCTTGGAAGACGACGTTGATGGCATTTCATCGTCTATGTCATGACTAGTGGCAGCAGCTTCAGCATTAGGAGGAAGTGGGTCTTGATCTTTCCCTACTTTATCCTCCAAATTTTTGGTCTCCATTATATGTAGCACAAGATACTGCAGAATGTGTGAACTTGGTAATATTGCAGTACCAATGGACTTATAATGCTGGATTGGTTTTGCAAATTTGGTTATAATTATTATATATTTATTTATTTTTTTTAATTTTTTATTTTTTTTTACTTTTTTTTTTTTTTTTACAAACTTGGGAATAATGGGGAAATAACTATGCCCTTAGAAGCACATAGCACAGGACACAGCACCACTGGACTGAACAGGACACGGCACAGGACCCAGCAGCACTACGGAACTCAGCAGGACAGAGCACAGGACACAGCACCACTGGACTGATACTGCAGAATGTGTAAACTTTGTAATATTGCAGTACCACTGGACTTTTACTGCTGAATGTGTGAACTTGGTAATATTGCAGTACCAATGAACTTATAATGCTGGATTGGTTTTGCAAATTTGGTTATAATTATTATATATTTTTTTTTTTTTAAATTTTTTATTTTTTTTTACTTTTTTTTTATTTTTTACAAACTTGGGAATAATGGGGAAATAACTATGCCCTTAGAAGCACAGAGCACAGGACACAGCACCACTGGACTGAACAGGACACGGCACAGGACCCAGCAGCACTACGGAACTCAGCAGGACAGAGCACAGGACACAGCACCACTGGACTGATACTGCAGAATGTGTAAACTTTGTAATATTGCAGTACCACTGGACTTTTACTGCTGAATGTGTGAACTTGGTAATATTGCAGTACCAATGGGCTTATACTGCAGGATTGGTTGTGAAAATTTTGTGGTAATTAAAAAATATTAAAGTAGTTTTTGGTATTTTATAAAAAAAACTTTTTTTTATTTTTTTAAACACAGGGGAATATTGGGGAAATAACTATGCCCTTAGAAGCACAGAGCACAGGACACAGCACCACTGGACTGAACAGGACACAGCACAGGACCCAGCAGCACCACTGACCTCAGAAGGACAGAGCACAGCACACAGCACCACTGGACTGATACTGCAGAACACAGCACAGCACAGCACAGCACAGCACAGCACAGCACAGCACAGCACAGCACAGCACAGCACAGAACTAAACAGCACAGAACTAAACAGCACAGAACTAAACAGCACAGAACTAAACAGCACAGAACTAAACAGCACAGAGGACCACCTAACACACCCTCCCTCTACCCTGATCAATGCCCGAGTGAAGATGGCGGCGACTAGCGGGGAATTTATAGGATCCGAGTATCGCGAGATCCGACAACGGGATTATGAGTCAGAGCCTCAGTTTCACTTTTGAATTTGGCGCCAATACCCGGATCTGTCTCGGATCCGACTCGGATCCGCAACGTTCGGGTGGGCTCGGATTTCAGAAATCCGAGCGCGCTCATCCCTAGTATTTAGTTGAAAACCATTAGAGATCTGGTACATCTTTCCAAAGCACTGAAAGTAACATTTTATATAAATATACCTTGCAACATTGCCAATTTTTTTAAAAAAATGTCCGCTTCACAGCCTGCACAATCCAGGCCACACTTGCAACCTTGCCAGCATTTCAACAGAGTCCTATCCCACAAAAAACTCCACTGTTGGGAGATATTGGGTGATATGCAGCTGTCGGTTTATGTGCAATGCAGTATACGTTTGGGGGGTGCTTTAAAACATATTACTCTTGTATAGGAATTCCAGAATTTTAATAGGAGTTTTTATCAAGCAATTTAATCTGATTCTCAACTGGCGTGTCATAGATAGTGAGATTCATCCAACCAGGCAATGTTTTTCCAATTTTCAACTGTCCAGTTTTGGTGAGCCTGTGCCCACTGTAGCCTCAGTTTCCTGTTCTTAATGGACAGGAGAGGAACCCTGTGTGGTCTTCTACTGCTGTAGTCTGTCCACTTCAAGTACTCTTCTATATACCATTGTTGTAACACATGGTTATTTGAGTTACTGTCGCCTTCCAGTCAGACCATTCTCCTCTGACCTCTCTCATTAACAAGGTATTTTCGACTTACTGGATGCTTTTTGTTTTGCGCACCACTCCCTGTGACCAGAGACTGTTGTGTGCAAAAATCCCAGGAGATCTGCAGTTTCTGAGATACTCAGGCCACCCCGTCCGGCACCAACAATCGTAACACGGTCAGAGTCACTAGATCACATTTCGCCCCATGCTGGTGTCTGGTCAGTACAATGTAACCTCTTGATGAGAGGTCTAAGTGGAAATTTAGAAGTGGCGGTATGAGAAATGTAATGGGAATATAAGTGAATGGAATCTGATAGTTTTACAATGACGGCAGTAGAAGTGGTGGTATGGCATACCACTGTATACACCCCCAAGTCGACCACTGCTCTGGACCATATCTGCATGCTTTTATGCCACACATGATTTGCTGAGTAGATATTTGCATTAACAAGTAGGTGTATAGGTGTACATAAAAATATAGTGGCCACTGTACATAATAATGTGGCCACTGTTTGTGTAGATATAGAACACATGAATGTAAAAACTCAAATTCAGTTGTTAAAACTTGTGAAGATACAGAGCGTCATTGCGCAAGTATTGGTCCACATGATCCATCCTAAGCTCTGTGCACTGCATCTGCTTTTGCCAAGGCAGGTTCCAGGGGCAAGGGGGCAGTCCCATAGTGGGCTACCTTGGGCTGGGTCACTGGGCCATCTGCATTTTTTTTCCCTTTAAAATATTCCTAATAGGCTGCTGAGTCGAGTCTTGCCCCCACTCCCCCCCCCCCCCGGGGCTAAAATTTGCTAGCCCTCCCCTAGCAGGGGCCCCAAGAAACCAGGATTACTCTATCCTTGTCCTAATTGCATCAGCCCATTTCCCAGAAATTATTTTACACCCAAGCAATTTTAGGGCACTACGGTGGCTAAGCGGTTAGCACTTCTGTCTCACAGCATTGGAGTTCAATTCCCGACCATGGTATTAACTGTGTGGAGTTTGTATGTTGTCCCAGTGTTTGTGTGGGTTTCCTCTGGGTGCTCTGGTTTCCTCCCACACTCCAAAAACATACTAGTGGGTTAATTGGTTGCTAACAAATTGACCCTAGTCTGTGTGTGTGTGTGTGTGTGTGTGTGTGTGTTAGGGAATTTAGACTGTAAGTCCCAATGGGGCAGGGACTGATGTGAGTTCTCTGTACAGCACTGCAGAATTAGTGGCGCTATATAAATAAATGATGATGATACTGCTGCTGATGAAACAATTGCCATCCAAACAACTGACTATATAGTAGACAATGCCCCCATAAATGTATTACAAACCAATGTGTGCCCCACAAAATTATTACAAATTATTGCAGACAATCCTGTTTCCCACAAAATTATTACATACATGACAATGCAACCAAAAAATTATACACCAACCGTGTCCTACAATACAATTAAAACAATTATATTCCAGGGTTGGCGTCCCCAAAAAATTATTACACACAGTCAGTGCTTCCCTGAAAAACTGCACATCATCATCACCATTTATTTATATAGCGCCACTGATTCCGCAGCGCTGTACAGAGAACTCACTCACATCAGTCTCTGCCCCATTGGGGCTTACAGTCTAAATTCCCTAACACATACAAACACACACACACGCACACAGACAGAGACTAGGGTCAATTTTGAAAGCAGCATATTAACCTACTAGTATGTTTTTGGAGTGTGGGAGGAAACCGGAGCACCCGGAGGAAACCCACGCAAACACGGGGAGAACATACAAACTCCTCACAGATAAGGCCATGGTCGGGAATTGAACTCATGACCCCAGTGCTGTGAGGCAGAAGTGCTAACCACTAGGCACACGAGTCATGCTCCCTCAAAATTACTACAAACTGGTTTGTGACCCCACCAAAAACATATTACCCATCAGCCTCTATTCCTCACATATCATTAGACACCATTCTGACCCTCCCCACATAATTTCTTCTGACAGGAGCACTAAAGATAGGGCTACAATCCATTGCCAGTCTGCAGTGCAGAAAAAAGGGAAAGACCATAGCAGTGTGCATTCCTGGTGACAGGGGTTTGTCTAGCTACATTGGTAATTAATATCTGTTGTGTTCAACCTGTACATGAAGACAGCTCTTCATTTTGTTGCCTGTATTCCATCAGGTAACAGGTAGCAGATCAGGTTAAGTTATGGAGAACAGCCCAGACCAGCCTCTATGTACAATGCCGGCTCGCCCACACAAAAACATTAAGAAAGAACAACAACACTTGTGCTAGCCACGCCGTAATTTAATCAGCATTACTGTAAACCAAATCATTGCCTGCCTTAAAGGTAGTGTCCTAAAAACCCATCTGGCACATGAATTCTTTAAGAACAGAAAAAAAGAACATTATTAAACGGAGTTTAATATAACGAAAACGCACATTGTTTATTGAATATAATTGATGTTAAATTAACATACAGTAAATATAAATTTATAAATGTGTGACCCCAATTGATCATTTCTAGTCAAAGGAATTTCTGATAATTGGGGATGGTGCAATAAATCATAGTCTGTGACACCAGGCATCCTTGCATAAACACTCAAACTGAGTAACACAAAGCAGGCTTCTGATCATCATCACCATTTATTTATATAGCGCCACAGCGCTGTACAGAGAACTCACTCACATCAGTCCCTGCTCCATTGGAGCTTACAGTATAAATTCCCTAACATATACACATACACAGAGAGAGAAAGAGAGACTAGGGCCAATTTTGATCGCAGCCAATTAACCTACTAGTATGTTTTTGGAGTGTGGGAGGAAACTGGAGCACCCCCACGCAAACACAGGGAGAACATACAAACTCCACACACAGGCCCGGCGCTTCCATTAGGCAACGTTAGGCAGTTGCCTAGTGCGCCGGGCTCTGAAGGGCGCCACAGGATTAATAAAGCAGATATACTTTATATTGTAAAACTGTGCGGCGACCGTGGGCATACCTTCCACGGCCTCCACACAGCTATGGATCACTATCGCCGCAACGGCCCCCTCCAACAGCTGAAGGGGCGGGCGCACCTCCGTCTCCTTCACTCCCCCTCACTCCCCCTCCCCTCACTGACTGTCGGGCGTGACATCATCAGGGCCCGACAGTGTCAGTCAGTGAGGGACGGGACCCTGCAGAGAGGAGCAGCGTTATGGAGTTTAAGGTAAGGAAAGTGGTGGATTTATTTTTTGGGGGGAGGGGCGGATAAATTGCGCCTAGGGCGCCGGGGATCCTAGCACCGGGCCTGTCCACACAGATAAGGTCATTGTTGGGAATTGAACTCATGACCCCAGCGCTGTGAGACAGAAGTGCTAACTACTTAGCCACTTAGACTTCTACATAGAGCACCAAGTGCTGAGCTGAGAACCTCTCCCCTTTGGAGTTCAACAGAGACATAACTTAGCAAGTAGTGCAGCTGTTACTGGGCCCACATATGGGAGGGGGCAAAGACCCCTGTGTTTATGTGTTGCAATGAGGCCAACAAATGTCCAGTTATGGTATCAAGGACTTAATAAGTGGCAAGTAATGGCACACCCAGGGTCCATGTATAATGTACAAGATGAGAAGAAAAAAAACTTTTACATTTGGGGATAAAATTATAACAAATAGTCACTCCATATTCATTGTCTATATATCATTCATGTTTACAGTGTATCTTATATACACTTTACATTGTTTTCAACCACAACCTTTTTTCCTGTCTTTAAAAATAAAAATAAATATTTAAATAGAAGTTGTTGTTCTAAAACACAATATTTAAAGCAAAAGTATCACCAGATCCTTAGGTGTTATTTTTTAGCTTTTACTGTAGTGCATGAGGGACAAGTGAGAAAAAAACCACCCATGAGAGAGAGAGTTTTATTCAATGTGCTACATTGACTCCCAGTATGGCTTCCTCTACACACTATGGCTCCACTGCTGTGTAGGATGAAGGAAGCCTGCCAGGAAGAGAGCATAGTAAACTGAATTATATAGGTAACAGGGGAAGACAGTTTCTTGGGTGGAGCTTATTACATAGTACACAAAGCAACACTGGGAGATCTGCTGATAGGTCTACTTTAAAGCATACTTGCCTACTCTCCTAAAATTTCTGGGAGGCTCCTGAATTTCGGGGAGCCCTCCCAGACTCCCGGAAGAGTAGGTAACCTTGTCGAGGAGGGGATTAATGACGCGATCGTCATTAAGCCCCGCTTAATGGGGGGCTTATAATAGGGGGCGGGGCTATGCTGACATGATCTGGACAGGTCTTAAAAGGTGGCAAGTATGCTTTAAAGAATTCTAGCAAATCCATTTTTAGAGTAAATCTCTGTATTTTTCCTTTTATAGTGAAGTCAGTAATCAATACATATTAAAGGTTCAAATATACACACTAGGAAAGAGGACATATTATGGATCCTCATGTTAAACTCCTACAATTTTAAATACTTTTTTGGGAATACAACATTTTCATAGAAACTTAGATTTCATTGCTGTTGCTGTAAGATAAGTTTATGGGCATATTTATCAAAGGGTGAAAGGCCTTATGGCCAGTGAAAATGGGTGTTCTCGTCTGCTTCACCCTATACATGAAGGGATTGCTGCCATTGGTAGCACTGTATGCTCCTATCTGACAAGCATCGCGTGGTACAGTCATGGCCAAAAGTTTTGAGAATGACACAAGTACTGCTTTTCACAAACTTTGCTGCTTTAGTGATTTTAGACCTTTTTGTCAGATGTTGCCATAGTATACTGAAGTAAAATTACAAGCATTTCATAAGCGTCAAAGGTTTTTATTGACAATTACGTAAAATTTATGCAAAGAGTCAATATTTGCAGTGTTGACACTTCTTTTTCAAAACCTCTTCAATTCACCCTGGCATACTGTCAATCAACTTCTGGGCCACATACTGACTGATGGCCGCCCATTCTTGCCTAATCAATGCTTGGAGTTTGTCAGAATTTGTGGTTTTTTGTTTGTCCACCCGCCTCTTGAGGATTGACCACAAGTTCTCAATGGGATTAGTGTCTTGGGAGTTTCCTGGCCATGGACTCAAAATGTTGTTGTTTCGATCCCCAAATTACTTAGTTATCACTTTTGCCTTATGACAAGTTGCTCCATCATGCTGGGAAAGGCATTTTTCTTCACCAAACTGTTCTTGGATGGTTGGGAGAAGTTGCTCTTGGAGGATGTTTATTCATGGCTGTGTTATTAGGCAAAATTGTGAGTAGCCCACTCCCTTGGCTGAGAAGCAACCCCACACATGAATGGTCTCAGGATGCTTTACTGTTGGCATGACACAGGACTGATGGTAGCGCTCACATTTCCTTCTCCGGACAAGCGTTTTTCCAGATGCCACAAACAATCTGAAAGGGGATTCATCAGAGAACATGACTTTACCCCAGTCCTCAGCAGTCAAATCCCTGTACCTTTTGCAGAATATCAGTCTGTCCCTGATGTTTTTCCTGGAGAGAAGTGGCTTCTTTGCTGGTCTTCTTGACACCAGACCATTCTCCAAAAGTCATCGCTGAACTGTGTGTGCAGATGCACTCACACCTGCCTGCTGCCATTCCTGAGCTATGGACTAGTAGTGCCCTGATCAACTTTAGGAGATGGTCCTGGCACTTGCTGGACGTTCTTGGGCGCCCTGAAGCCTTCTTCACAAATATTGAACCTCTCTTATTGAAGTTCTTGATGATCCAATAAATGGTTGATTTAGGTGCAAACTTACTAGCAGAAATATCCTTGTCTGTGAACCCCTTTTGTTCAAAGCAATGACGACTGGATGTGGTTCCTTGCAGGTAACCATGGTTAACAGAGAAAGAACAATGATTTCAAGCTCCACCCTTTTTTAAAGTTTCCAGTCTGTTATTCTAACTCAAGCAGCATGACAGAGTGATCTTCAGCCTTGTCCTCATCAACACTCTCACCTGTGTTAACGAGAGAATCACTGACCTGATGTCAGCTGGTCGTTTTGTGGCAGGGCTGAAATGCAGTGGAAATGTTGTTTTTGGGATAAATTTCATTGTCATGGCAAAGAGTGACTTTGAAATGAATTGCAATTCATCTGATTACTTTTGATGACATTCTGGAGTATATGAAAATCGCCATCATAAATACTGAGGCAGCAGAATTCGTGAAAAATAATATTTGTGTCATTCTCAAAACTTTTGGCCATGAGTGTACATGCCTCACCACTTGTTCTGTTGTCTCTGAATGGTGATAACAAAAGAGATATTTTACAAATTGAATGATTTTTTAATGTTGAAAACTAGTTTTTTTAGTAATAGAACTGAAACCCAAGTCTGGGCTGCATACTATTAACGTGTCATCAGAGACTGGCCCAGGAGAGATAACACTTACCACTTTGAGCCAGTATTGCCAGGGTAGCGGAGTATTGCTCAGCTCCCCCAGCAACATTTTATTGATAAATTGTGGTGACACGTTCACTTCAAGGAACCCCTTAGTTAGTACTTGCATTAAACAAGCTATAACACATTATCTACAGTGTAAGAATAATTTTTGTGAGTATCTCCCAATGTTTTAATGAACATTATCCTCAACAAAATGGCCACCATCACAAATCTTACCTTACTGGCTCTATTTTATTACTTGTGTTTCGTATCTAGTGCTATATTGTTTTTCTGTTACATAAAAGATAAAGGTAGAAAGTAAATGACCAGTGTTCCTCTGCAGTTTATTGATTTCTATACTTTAATTGGGTGTGAGGAGAGATTAATATTTATTTTGTATAGTATTAATTTGGTAAGATGGTCAGATTTATGTTAAGTGGGGTTAACACTAATGTGGTGGGTTTACATTAATGTACATCTTAGTGGCTCATTATTATTTTTATTTAACATAACAGGGTCTATTTATTAAGTGCTGGTGTCGTCGGCGCCCCGCAAAGTGCACGGCACACAGACTTTCTCCATCTCATATATAGAAGTGGGCTAAAGTTGCTGTACCGGGGCCCTAAATTCCTCTTGACGGCCCTGCTCATAGGATTGAGATGAAAACCATAAAGATAAAAAGTGAACGCATCACTTAATTGATATGATCATTGTTGATCTAGTAGCTTGTCTCAATGTGCCTTCATTAATTCAGTTGTTTATCTGAAATCTGTACTCAGAAACAAATGTGTTATCATGCATTTAATCATTTATAAGATGAACTCATAAACCAGTTATCAGAGGAGTCTCTGGAAAGAGTTTCTGAAATGTAAATTATGAAATTAAGAGATTGGTAAGTGAAAGGTTGATAGCATTGCCAGTTCCACACATATTCAGGCATCCTTCTAACAGCAGCAGCTGCACATAGGAGAGATCCCACATTGCTCCCAAAGGGAATAAGCAGTATAGTGTCACATGACTAATTATTTGCAGGCAGAAAAAAAACCAATGCAGTGACATGATTCTGTGTGTGTCACTCCTCAGAACAGATTGTTACAGGGCTGGCATTTATTCTGTCCATATGCAGCATCTCAGCCTAAAGTGATCTCACTAACTGAATGTTTACATTAATACAGTGCCCAAGGCAGTCTCCCAGGCTCCAGTAATTGGCACCACACAATTCCAACTGTATAATATGCCACTTGCGTGGGAAGGAAGAGAGAGAAGAGGAAGGAAAAGAGAGGAAAGATATAGATTAATATATTTAGGCAGATTCTTGCAGTCATAATGGATTGCTAGGTGGTGTCTGGGTCACCCTTACATAACTAAGAGTGAGGGAATATCTTACCTTTCAGTGAGTCTGAAAACATTCTCTGACTGCATAGAGAAAGATATAGGCTTCTATTTCATAAAATGTGAGGTTAAAGATCACTTATTGCCGCAATTTCTCAATAAAATATTGCTGTGGCTGCTCAGTAATACTCGGAGGTCCTATTGATACTGGCCCGGAGCAGAGTCTATGTCAATTTCTGAAATTTTTCTAATAAAAACAAACAAATTTGATATATTTTTATAATAAAAATGTGAAAAAAATTATTGAACTTGAAAAAAATGCTTTATACAAATAATACAGGATATTTTCAATGATTTTCTGTAATCGGCATGCTGAGATGGAAATCAGCTTCCCATCAAGGGTGGGTTTTGCCTATTCAACAAGGATTACAGCGGTGCTTGTTGTATTAATCGAAGAAAATTAATTTTTTTAAAAAAATATATATATATATTATTTGAATAAAGCATTTTTGCAAGGGACGATATTTTCAAAATATTTGTAAAAATATTTTAATCTATTTTTTAACAATTCATTTTAATACTTTACTATTATTGTCATTATTACTATTATTATTAGTGGAAATGAAAATCTGCTGTTGGCACACGCATATCCCCTGGGCCGGTAAAGCGGTACGTAATCTTTCCGCTCCTGGCCAGTATCGCAGAGGCAGCTGAGTTCAGATTTTATAGAATATTTGCAGCAACAACAGATCTTTTATTGCTTCATAAAACATCCTTATCGTCACTTGTAAATAAATAGGCCCCTGGTCCTGTAATCTCCACCAGAGACGCATCAACTGAATACATCCTTTCTTACACAGAACTCCACTGAACAAATCCATCTTCTTATAGCTAGAGATGAGCGGTTCGAATTTGGTGAAATCAAATAGATCCTAATTTTGGAATACAAAGTTGAACTGAGCGATAATTCCCGCCAAAGCCATTATCCCGCCAAATTCAAATCTGAAAATGAGGCAAAGCGTAAATTTCCGGGGAAATGACGGATCTGGCATGTTTTAGATCATATATAGCCCTCCCTCCTGTTCTCAGCTGCCATTTTAGAATTGATAGCATGTGGGGAGGTCGAATGCTGCAATTGTGTGCTGATAAAGTGGATTGGAGAGGTTGAAAAGGCAATTAATGTGTACTGGACTAGAGTGGAGAGTAAACAATCATTAACTACTGGGAGTAATACTAGTATATTAGTTTACAAATAACAGTTTGCTGTTTGACTCTGAGAAGCACACCTCTCAAAAAAATGATTTCTTGCTTTTAAAATTCAAGTGTTTGAAGGCAATTGTGTGAGGGGCAGTATCATAGTATCACATCTGTAAGCACAACCCTCCCATAAAAAGCATTTTTTTAAATGAACCAATTGTATAAATTGTAACAATACTGTGGAGCAGTGTGTGAATTGCATGGTTACAGTCCTCCTTTCCTTATCTCATTGGATATTTACCTGGTGTGGTGGCAGCTACAAGTAGCTTTACTCTTGTTGTCAATCCTCGATCAGTCTATAGACAGGGCCATCTTAACAACATTATGGGTCCACGGGCAAAGCAGTGCTCTAGGGCCCCTACCCATTCAACCACTCACAGGAATAAAAATGTAAATTATTGATAAAATTAAAGTTTATATTTATTGTTACCTGCAAAAAGTCATAAATGACCAACATACCCATAACACCACTCCACATGCCATCAAACCTAACTAAATGCCCCTTGCATGCCCATCAGATTGAGTCGCACATGACACGTTTCCTGCTTCAGCTTCTCCTAAAATTGCTACTGCCAGAAAAAAAAACTTTTTTTTCTTTTTAAAAAAAGTCACACTGATGATAAGTCAACACGGTGCAACAATGTGACGATTATTATGACGACATCTGGTCAGGCTTAAAAGACATTCCCAAATATATTGACACCTCTACCACTTCTCATTCCGATACACCTTGTATTAATAGAATGGTGGAAGATTACTTTAATGATGATGTACAATTTAGCATCTCAAATAGTCACTTTGAATTCTGGGAGATGGCAATTTGGAGCTCCTTGTACAAAATAGCTATGTTGTACTTAAGTTGCCCACCCTCATGTATGTACTAAAGAGTGATTAGACCAGCATTGTGAGCTGTCGTCGTAGGAGGCTGCCTCTCAAAAAATGTTGAAAAACTAGCGTTTACTAAAATAAACAACAAATTGTGCAAAAAATACAGTTGTTGCCACCAAATACAAACAGGGTCTCTAGCACTGGATTCCAACGGGGATGAACTAATATTGTGCGATGATGAAGTTGACATCAGTGATGATGATGACGGTGATGACATTATTAACATAGAGTAAGATGACCACTGTTAGCCTAAAACCTACATGTTCTACAATTCAACAAGCAACAAACAAAACACACTTCTCACTCTCCTCTCTCACACTTCATTCGCCTTTATATGTAACACCCCCTTTACCAGGCCCTGGCAATGGTGTTTATGTAAACGTATAGCACAATCTTCTTACATTTTCTGTAGCTGACATTGCTCCACCTGAGTCTTGACACGTGGGTTATTAGGGACTGTCTGGGCCACAAACACCAGGCGGAGACTCAGGAAATCCCCCTGCCTACCACTAACATATGCACAAAGTCACAAAATGGTGTAAAAGCCACCAGGCACATTCTCTAACCCATTTTATACTCATGCAACAAGAAGTAATTGTCACTCACCGGACCGTGAGTGCCTCTGCTCTTGTGCGTGGTTCTCTCTCCTTCCTGCCGGCGGCCGTCCGTCATCTTGATAGGACTCACATGTGCAGGATCCCTGAACTCTTATGACCTTGCTTTTAACTTAATTGGTGGATCAATCACCTCTCCCTATTTAAGGCACCTGTGGCCTTTGTATCGTGGCCTGATCTTGATTCTCACTCCCTGTGAGTCTCTGAAGGTGTTCCCTGTGTCAGTTTCCTGCTGGATTACCTGCTCTGCTCATCGGCGGTTCCCATACCCGCTACAGACTCCTAGCTCTCCTGCTCGTGTCTTCTGTTTCCTGCTGGATTACCTGCTCTGCTCATCGGCGGTTCCCATACCCGCTACAGCCTCCCAGCTCTCCTGCTGTGTCTGCACCAGGACAAGCCTCTCTACTCAGCGGCGGTATGCATACTTGTTATTGACTATTAACTGTTATCCTGCATATCTGCCTTGGACAAGTTTCTCTACTCAGCAGCGGTATACATACCCGCTATAGACTATTAGCTGTTATTCTGCATATCTGCTTTGGACAAGCTTCTCTACTCAGCAGCGGTATACATACCCGCTATAGACTATTAGCTGTTAACCTGCACATCTGCTTTGGACAAGCTTCTCTACTCAGCAGCGGTATACATACCCGCTATAGACTATTAGCTGTTACCCTGCATATCTGTTTGGACAAGCTTCTCTGCTCTCCAGCTGTATACATACAGCCATAGACTATTACGATTACTCTACTTATCCGCACCTGGACAAGTCCTCACCTCCTCGCAGTGGTACAACTTGCTATCCGCAGACCACTGACTTCCCCGCTACCTACCTGCACCTGGACAAGTCTTCCCATCACAGCAGTGGTACAACTTGCTATCTGCAGACCACTGACTCTCCCACTACCTACCTGCACCTGGACAAGTCTTCTCATCACAGCAGTGGTACAACTTGCTATCCGCAGACCACTGACTCTCCTGTTACCTTCCTTCACCTATTCATGTCCGCCCGGCTCTTCTTGGTTGATACCTGCCTCTGCACTATAGTTGCAAGTCGCTGACTTTCCTACCATTATAGCTGCGAGTCGCTGACTTCTATCTACTCCATTGACATTCTCTCTCCACCTGCTGTTGTATAACGTTCCTACTATTCACCCTACTGCCCAGTGGATCGCTGTGTAAACCCCGCCCCTCTTGTAAGCATTATCATCTGGTGAATCCTGGGTAGAAATCCCGTGACAGTAATAAACCGCATTTGGTTTATTATGAACATGGAATACACAGACAAAGTTTGGGACTCATTGTACAATTACCACTCCACTCCAATAAAAGGTTCCACATAAGCAATAGATAGGTAGCAGGCAGCCCCCAAATTTGCATTTACTCTCACCCTTCCTCCTTGCTCCCCCAACTCCCCACTATGCAAATCTATCAATCCCATCCTCCAAATACATAAACATAACCTAGATAATGAGCTTGTTTGTTTAAACTTGTTAGTTATTGACATGTTTTTAATTCTTACAGTTGTTGTAATTTCTTCATCAAGATGGTCATTTACAAAAAATGTTTGTAACACTGATTCTCTTCATACCATAAACTGTAATTATTTGTTTTATATTTAATTCATTTTTGTATCAACTTAAATAGATTTTAGAAAAAATAATAGATTGCACTAAATTATAATGTAGATGCATTTATCCCCATTTATATTGGTGCGATAGTGCAGGTGCTTCTCACATATGCACCTACCTCTTTCTCTGGGTTCTCTAGCTCAGTCCTTTCCTTTCTAAGGCTCTTTGAAATATGTAAAAAGGCTTATTTTAGTATGCAATTTAAGTGCAAGTAATAAACACTATCAACAATGGGCCACAGGTTTACATCAGAGCTGTCTCTCTTTGTCACCTGCTCTCTCTGTTCAGCACAGGCCACGTACATGAACTGCTGTCACTTGACATGGGTAACCTGTCTCTGCATTCTCTTGGCAAATCAACTACATCTCGTATCCACAGCTAGGCTACAGCTCACTAATCCATGCAGTCACACTGTAGGTCAGTTCTCTGTCTCAACATAACTACCAGCAAGGTCGAGGCTATCAACTGACGCAGGTTCCAGACCTCAGCATTCAAGGAGAATGGAATAGTCAACTAGAGGAAAACTCTCAACTCACTCACGCAATAGCCCCAACTTATAATCACAACTTGTGCACCGGAGCAGGTATTTAAATCCTGTCAAAGATCACCAGAGGCACCCATGGGCAAGGCCGGATTAAGGGAATGGAGGCCCCTGGGCTAAGGGGGCCTACATTCCCCCGTGAGGGCCCACCCGTGATCCGAGCCGCCCCCCCCGTGATCCGAGCCGTCCCCAAGGCACTTACCTCCTTCTCCTGACATTGCAGTCCTTCCCCGGCGTGCTGTACGCTCTTTACTGAGGAGATCTTGTGAGAGTGAGGCTCACGAGATCTCCTCAGTAAGGAGACAACAGCGCACCGGGGAAGGACCACAGTGAAAGTGCTCAGCATTGATCGTGCCGGGGGCGCCCCCGCCCCCAACCGATCAATAATGCTGTTGAGCACTTTCAAGGGCCCCCTGGATGCCCAAGGCCCCTGGGCTGTAGCCCAGTTAGCCCTAGGGTTAATCCGGCCCTGCCCAAGGGTGACACATTCAATTAAGCCCACTATACGGCCCATGTCTACTAAATAGTGATCAGTAAAAGGGTTGTTACATGTGTGTAGTTTCAGTGAGTGGAAAGAAAAAAAAATCTGCAGTGAACTGACTAAAACCAGTGTCTGTTACCTATATATGCCTGGACAACTGATCACCATTTCTGCACAACATCAGATGTCAATCGGACTGTCGGAAAAGGTACCAGACCAACTGAACTACAATAAATTAGAGGACAGAACTTTCAAGTGGCTGCACACATTCCTGGCCAGACTGAACATACTGTAGTGTCTAGTTGCTTGGCTTTTGGGCAAGTGACCAGATTGCCTATGTATGGGCAGCTTTAAGGCTCTTGTGTCTATAATGAATACTACAGTATTATTGCTAAATATAGTTGTGTTGTGTTTGAAGGAAGGTCAGTATCTACATATAGTAGATTACATCTACTATATGATCACTGCCAGCATAGTAAGCAGTTATCATGTTTTTAAGCTCCATCCAAGTAGTCCAGTAATGCTAACATATACTGTAGTGAAGCATGTGCCCTGGGTGTAATTATGAATGTCCTGACTGTGGCATGGGAAGAGCATAAATATTAAGTGTTATTTATTATTCATGAGCACCTGCTGAATACTGTTAACATTAGTGCACACCACATCCTCATCTCTCAGCGAGGACCCTGCCCTACAGTGCTTCCACTCTCAGCCTTACCTAAAGGGCTGACAGCTAAATGTCTCCTGCTCTTTCATCTCTCCCATTCCATCTCTTATTAGAGGAGATAATTGAATTAACCATGTACATGCCAAATGAAAGCTATGATCTACAGACATTTTCATGAAACCACAAAGATCTTCAAGCTTGCAAACTGGTGGAAGGTGGTGCATAGTGAACCCTGCATTAATCTGTTTTCTGTCAAAGATGACTCAAACGCAGCAACCAAACCCAATAGGCAGGTACTGATTACCTTCCACTCAACTAACTGTAATCCTCTCCTGGAACACAGTCCCTCAACTAATTTCCTCAAACCACTACAATACGCAGAATAAGCAACACATTGCTCTCTCTGACAAGCTCATTTTCCACCTCGTCACGCAATGTCGTGTACTATTTCCAATGGAGACAGCTGTTGGGCAAAACAGTGTCTGTCCTGCTGTATTTAGCATATGGGTTTAAGTATGTGGTGTGGAACTATAGCAACACAGTGCAGAGGACAGCAGATAGCTAATGGGTCATGTTAATGTTCATTTCTTTTCTGGTTGTTTTGCTGTAAATACTGATTTATCCAGATAAATATCAAGAGCAGTAGGTTTTGGACGGCCATTTGTACCTACATTTCTATAGGACGTTTCCATTTACAGTGGTCCGTTATATAATCTCTAATGGAGTATCAATAGACCCCTTTTCTCCAGCTATAAGCAGAATTTAACAATAATATATCGCTAGGGCAGCTAAGTGATACTCAGCTGCCCCAGTAATACTGCAGCAAGGAGTAACTTACCTCTGCACCAGGGCAGTCTCTGCAGAGGTGTGCATGTGTGAGCCAGCCTGCTGGTTCCTGAAAGTGTAGTGGAAATGAAATCCCAGATTTGGGCTTTCAGTTCCACTAATATTAAAAAAGGTTAAAAATAAAAAAAAAAAATTAAAAAGAATTTTAAAATCTTAATTCATTAAGAAATCCTTTATTCAAAGAATAAAACATTTGTGCATGATTTGTGATCTGACAACAGAAGAGGTAGTGGTATATGAACCACCAAGATAACTGTTCAATAGGCTTCCCTGTGCAAAGGGAAGGGAAAGTCTTAGCTGACTTTCATCAGTGCATTATACCAGCAATGGTGGTTATCACCACAAATACCAGTGTATCGCCAGTCATAACACTAAATACTATACAGATCCTCATTCTAGTGACCCCCAAACAATATATAATCCCCTTGTGATGACCATTATACAATGCAGGCTCATTCAGGTGACCACTATGCAATTCATAGCCTCATGCTGGTAATCAGCATACTATGCAGTCTCATTCTAGTGAGCAGTATACAGTGCAGAGCCTTATTCTGGTGACCCGTATACTATACAGAATTATTGTCTGGTGAGCAGTATGCTATGCAGTCTCATTCTAGTGACCAGTATACAGTGCAGAGCCCTATTCTGGTGACCTGTATACTATACAGAATTATTGTCTGGTGAGCAGTATGCTATGCAGAACATCATTCTAATGGTCAGTATATAATGCAGATTGCATTCTATATTGTGAATAGGCCTGGATCACCAGCCCCATCAGTACACTTGTTAATCTAACCATAGATGGACAGTATAATTTTTTCTGTACATAATTACGTAGTATACAATAAAATTGTTAACATATCCTCTATATAAATCTACAGTTACTGTGACATTAATAGATGCACTTGTCCATCAAAAGTATGTCCATGAGAACTGTGTATTAGCAATTCTGATATGTACAATATGAACAATACACAAAGCTGAAGATGAGAGAAACTCCTTATTAAAATATAATTTGGGGACATTAAGGGGTCCCATCACGTAACAAGTGACCCACCCACATATAGGAACTAGCAAAAATTGTATCCATCCACCACAGGCTTTTTCTTCTATTGCTCCAACATCAAGACGGACGCTTGCCCATTTTTCCTGTTTCCAACACCTCAACTTAAAGAACAGACTGTTCACTTGCTGACCAATACATCCCACCCCTTGACAGGTGCCATTGTAAAAAGCTAATCAAAGTTATTCACTTTACTGGTGTTAATGTTATGGCTGATAAGTTTGTGTATATGTGTGAGTGTGACACACAGAGAGAGAGAGAGAGAGAGAGAGAGAGAGAGACACACACACACACACACACACACACACACACACACACACAGAGTGATCAAAAGTGGCCCTTCTACTCCTAACTGTCATTGTAAAACTATCAAATTCCATTCATCTACATTTTCCATACCACAGCTTCTAAATTGATATATAATATTTATATGTTATATTGACATTATATCTATATGTGATATAGCTTTATCAAAGCTTGTGTTACATGCATATATTTGGTACCCCTTTACTAGAGAGAATAAGGCAATTAAATTTTGGTGTCTATTTCTGGGCTTGTTTAATGTGTGAAAGTAACTATATGAAGCAATATGAAAAAGTCTATTTTTTCCCAAGTGTTTCCTATACAATGGTAATAAAAAACATATTTCATGACTATGCTACAAAAAGAAAGCCCAATAACTCAAAAAAACAATAAGAAATTCACCAGGGTAGACTATGAAATAAAAACATTATAATTCACAGTGAAACCAGTATACTTCCTACATGAGAAATTTAGTCAAGTCACTAAATACATACAGTTATTCTGTAATAAGTAAATCACATTTAGTTGCTAATTACAGTATATTGCAAAAAATATATAACTATACTATATTAAAATATACACATATTAGGGCCAAATCCAAAGTGTGTAAGTCTTTTTTTGAAACAATACCTCGATAACATAGAGCTGTCATGCCATCACTGGTGTGAACCTTGAAAGGTCTAGGAAACTACTCCCATTACATTTTCTGTGAAGATAGACAGATGACTGTCTCAATGTCCAGCGTTTCAGGACGTCTATCATGATTCAATGACAGTTGAGAGAAGGGCCGCCTTCAGAAATCATGGGGCCCAGTATGACTAGCGTATAAATCTGCTATGTGGAATAATTAATTACTTTCTTTTTTTTACCATCGACACTGTAAGTAAAATTTTAAATTTTTATAGTGCGATTGATTTGAATTATGCTGATATATTACATCATTCTGAGCCCTTCTTGGACCTTTCTCTTCCCTGTCTGAGAGGAAAGACATGTAACCGGAAGAGATATCTTAAGTAAGGATAATCAGCTTTCTCATTTCTGTGCCTTGGATAGTTTCCATAGCAATAGCTGACATGATTTCAGTCAATGTGTTTCCCTTCCACCCCTTCTGCCTGTTTTCCGACTTGCTAGCAGTCGTGGTAATGTCAGCCAGCAAATTAAAAAATCTTACTCTGTCACATAAGAGCTGGCAATTTTAGAACACTACCACACCTTGCAGAATTCTAATCCCAACACAATCACAAATGACATGAGTAATCTTCTGTATTGAAGCCACTGAATAAACATTGTACTATAGCATGACAACAGTTTAGTAGTGTAAAATTATGTATTCACAGTCTCATAAAAGGATATGCTTATCCAAAAATTATCAGTCACCAGTTTTCTTCCCCCAATAAACATACCTATACCGCTATCATGTTAGGACCCTATAGTTCAGTATTAGCTCTACCAATGCTGGCACTGTACTGGATCTTCTCCCCAAGTCTACAACAGGAGGAAGAGTCGTGACTTTGTACGTTCAGCACCTGTGTTAGAAGTTAATACAGCATATCTACTTTTTTACATCTTCCAGATTGTTGAGATGGGGTGAAGATGTGGTGCAGCTCTGGCGTGGCTAAGTGCTGCCGCACTGCAGGGAACCCTGTCAGTCCTGCTAACTGGGGTGAGGGGGTTGGATATTGAAATGTACATTGTGAGTGGACCAATTAGACTGTAAGTTAGTTTGTACAAACATTATATATATTTTCCTTTTGTCAAAGAGTATACATACGTACACAGTATATTCGTAACACTACATCTTATTGGTGTTATTGGTTTTCTAATACTGTAATTAGCTGGGTGGCCTGTCCATACAGAGAATTTGATAAAGCGCATCCTTGCAGATATATCTGTGGACGATCTATTGCATAATCCAACCTTTTCTTTACCTGTAGCTCCTTTAGAGTGTTTACATATTTAAATGTTTCTCCCTTATTGTACAGAGATGCAGAATATATTCTATAAGTAAAGCATAACATTAACAACGAAAACTACAAGTTTCTGTACTGAAAATCAATCCATCCACTGGTATCTGTTAAATACCATAAATATATATATATATATATATATATATATATATACATACATACATACACACACAGTCAGGTCCATAAATATTGGGACATCGACACAAGTGTCATATTTTGGGCTCTATACACCACCACAATGGATTTGAAATGAAACTAACATGGTGTGCTTTAACTGCAGACTTTCAGCTTTAATTTGAGGGTATTTACATCCAAATCAGGTGAACGGTGTAGGAATTACAACAGTTTCTATATGTGCCTCCCACTTTTTAAGGGACCAAAAGTAATGGGACAGACTCCAAAGCTATTTCATTGACATGTGTGGGCTATTCCCTCGTTATTTAATCATCAATTAAGCAGGTAAAAGGTCTGGAGTTGATTCTGGATGTAACATTTGCATTTGGAATCTGTTGCTGTCGACTCTCAATATGAGATCTAAAGAGCTGTCACTATCAGTGAAGCAAGCCATCATTAGGCTGAAAAATCAAAACAAACCCATCAGAGAGATTCCAAAAACAATTGGTGTGGCCAAATCAACTGTTTGGAACATTCTTAAAAAGAAAGAGCGCATCATGGAGCTCAGCAACACCAAAAGACCCGGAAGACCATGGAAAACAACTGTGGTGGATGACAGAAGAATTTTTTCCCTGGTGAAGAAAAACCCCTTCACAACAGTTGGCCAAATCAAGAACACTCTCCAGGAGGTAGGTGTATATGTGTCAATGTCAACAATCAAGAGAAGACTTCACAAGAGTGAATATAGAGGGTTCACCACAAGATGTAAACCATTTGTGAGCCACAAAAACAGGAAGACCAGATTAGAGTTTGGCAAACAACATCTAAAAAAGCCATTACAGTTCTGGAACAACATCCTATGGACAGATGAGACAAAGATCAACTTGTACCAGAGTGATGGAAAGAGAAGAGTATGGAGAAGGAAAGGAACTGCTCATGATCCAAAACATACCACCTTATCAGTGAAGCACGGTGGTGGTAGAGTCATGGCGTGGGCATGTATGGCTGCCAATGGAACTGGTTCCCTTGTATTTATTGATGATGTGACTGCTGATAAAAGCAGTAGGATGAATTCTGAAGTGTTTCAGGCAATATTATTTGCTCATATTCAGTCAAATGCTTCAGAACTCACTGGACGGCGCTTCACAGTGCAGATGGACAATGACCCGAAGCATACTGCAAAAGCAACCAAAGAGTTTTTAAGGCTAACAAGTGGAATGTTATGCAATGGCCAAGTCAATCACCTGACCTGAATCCGATTGAGCATGCATTTTACTTGATGAAGACAAAATTGAAGGGAAAATGCCCTAAGAACAAGCAGGAACTGAAGACATTTGCAGTAGAGGCCTGGCAGAGAAACACCAGTGATGAAACCCAGCATCTGGTGATGTCTATGCCTTCCAGACTTCAGGCTGTAATTGACTGCAAAGCATTTGCAACAAAGTATTAAAAAGTGAAAGTTTGATGTAGGATTGTTTAGTTTGTCCCATTACTTTTGGTCCCTTAAAAAGTGGGAGGCACATATAGAAATCGTTGTAATTCCTACACTGTTCACCTGATTTGGATGTAAATTCCCTCAAATTAATGTTGAAAGTTTGCAGTTAAAGCACATCTTGTTTGTTTCATTTCAAATCCATTGTGGTGGTGTATGGAGCCCAAAATATGAGAATTGTGTCAATGTCCCAATATTTATGGACCTGACTGTATATATGTATATATATATATATATATATATATATATATATATATATATATATATATATATATATAGACAAAAGAGAGAAGGAGCGCCACACATAGTGCATTATATATATAAATATATATATATATATATATATATATATATATATATATATATATATATTTGTGAGAAAGTACACCATTCACAGGAATCGGACATAGGTATGCTGAACGATTTAGCTGTTTATTAGCAGTTGTCAGGATGGTTAAACAGCTCCAATGCTGGTACAGCAGTCATATCCAGTAACAGTACACGAAAAATTCCACCACCTACATCTGGCTAGACATTACTTTCTGTCTACTTGCCGGCCACTTACTGGCATCGGTGGTCCCACCCACACATACAGTGTCTTTATCCTCCACCCCAAGCACTACAAACAAATCACAGCAAACCAATCACACCCATGTGGAACACGTGTGTGTGTGTGTGTGTGTGTGTGTGTGTGCTAAGAGAGGAACCTAGGGAAAACTTAACCCTGTCAGCAGCCTGCTGCTGTAGACTAACTGTGCACCTACCTATCCTTCTTTGCCACTATATATATATATATATATATATATATATATATATATATATGTATAAGCGGACTGATAACGTTACAAAAAGGTGGAAGAGGTGTGATTTCTATGTGTTTGGCATTTGCTGCAAGTCATGTTGGCAGATACCAAAGTAGCAAAATTGAACAACCACTAGACTGCAACCCATTGCTCAAACACTTTACTATGAAAATAAAATCAACGGGGCCTATTACAGTTGTAGTATACATGAAAGAAGTTTTAACAAATCCCGTAAAGGATTTCTGTCGTCATCCTGTGGGCGAGGGGGAGGTATTACCTCTGAAGAGGAACTCCTACCATACTACATGATCCTTGAATCCTTACGGTACGCAGTTTATTGCATCGTCCCTATTTCTATCTGATATTACACATTGGGCGCCCTACTTGTTTTTTCTATCAACAGTTACTACAATTCCTCCGGATTAACCTTTTGGACACAAGTCATCTGTAGCTGCCGCTCTTAAATTGAGCTAGGTGTGTCTTTTCATTACGGGACTGATCATCTGGTACATTTTTATACCAATTATTTATAAATTGGTGGTTACAGTGTGGTTGCTAGCGCCTTATTATATTGATTTTGTGCTTATATATATATATATATATATATATATATATATATATATATATATATATATATATATTTTAGCCCCATGACCAAATTCTCCATTTGTACCAAGTCTATTCATATTTAAACCGTCCATGTCCCACGATATCATTAACAAGATCTATTCAGTCTTTTAGAATAAAGCTCTCTGGATCCATTCACTTCCTGGCAATGATCACTTTTGCCAACATGAACAGGGTAGTGATAAGTAGTTTAATAAGTTTGTGTGTGTCCTCAGCTAGACCCAGGTCAAACAAACATAATCTCGGATTGATGCAGGGTACTCCCACGTTCAGCTGAAACACACATTTTCCCACCTTCGGTCAGGAGGAGGATACTACTGGGCAGCACCATATCATATGCCAAAAATCACCTTCCATACTCCTACATTTGGGACAATTAAATGTTACTTACTAAATTATGAGAGTCTGGAGAGAGTGAGGTAGGTCCTGCGTAAGAAGAAAAATTTAATTTGGCAATATCTGGTAGAGGAACTGATTTGATATGGACTTTCCATCATACTATTCCAAGCTTTATTACTAATCTCCCCTAGGTCAGCTTCCCACTTGTGTCGCCATCCGCACCCTCTTTTTCCAAGAGAATTGAATATATATTCGAGACCTGATTTGTTGTGTTCAGCCTCTTTAATTGCACCTGTAGAGGGCCTTCAAGGAGATCTGGGCTGGTTCTCCTAAACTGCAAAACCAAAGCGTGTCTAAATTGTAGATATCTATAGAAATAATTTCCCGGTAGTTTCTACAGTGCTTGAAGTTGTTCAAAAGAGCGTAATATACCGTCTATATAATTGCCCACGGTGGAGGAGACCATATGAGCGCCAGGGTTCAGCTTCTCTTTTCCTTACTAGTTCACCAAAATTTGAATTATACCATAACAGGGTATTAGAGTCATAACCAGAGTTACTTATCATTTTAAGTGAAATCCAACAAATCTTTAGAGCCTGTGTTATTATGGGAAGGTCACCTATAGATCGTCAACCAGCTAGGAGAAATTGGATTCGGGAGTGTCAAGATCCCGTTTCGGAGACCAGAAGATCATGAAGGTTTGAGCCCTCATGAGACTGCAGCCACATGTTAATATGTGCTAACTGAGATGCAAAATAATACATTCGCATATTTGGTAATGCAAGTCCCCCTGACTTCCGGGATCTTCATAAGGTAGTAGACTTGACACGGGCTCCTTTATCTGCCAATACTAATGAGAAGATAAAGCGGTCAATTGTTTGAAAAACAGATTGGGGTATATAGACTGGCGATTGCTGTAATATAAGTAGGAACTTTGGTTGAAGGATCATTTCTACCAAATCCGACCCATAACTGTCAGTGGCAACTGTTTTCAAGCATGAATTCGGTCTTTGAGATAATCGATTTGAGATTGTAGATTATATTGAACATAGTGATTTATATCACTAGAGACTCTAATACCCAGGAATTTAAATGTGGGAGTCCACTTCAAAGGCATCTGCAAGACTAGTTCTGTCGGGCAGAAACACACAAGACTTATCCCAATCAATCAGGAGTCCTGAATATATGACAAATGTCGTAACCACTTGCAAGATTACTGGGAAGGAACTACGAGGATGAGATACAAAAAGCAACATATCGTCAGCATATAGAGCTATCTTGTCTATCCTATCACCCACTGTCAGCCCATAGATATTTGGATGTGTTCTAATAACACATGCCAATGGTTCAATAGCTAAAGCACAGAGGGTGGGAGACAAGGGACATCCTTGTCTTGTGCCTCTGTTTAGAACAAATTAGTGGGATATAAAGCCATTAACACACACTCTAGCTCTGGGACAGGAATAAAGTAGTTTCACACATTGAATGAAGATTGGTATAAAAGCCAAATTTTAATAATACCACTCATAAGTACCTCCACTCCACAGAATCAAAGGCCTTGGCAGCATCTAACGATGCCCCCACTGCCTCTTCATCCGCCGAGTGTGGCAGCTGTAGGTGACAAAAGAGTCTATGATAATTAATGGCCGTTGATTTTCCCAGCATAAAGCCAGTTTGGTCATCATGTATAATCTCATCTATCACCTTTATTACATGGAAGTATTCACCAGATTCAGGAATTTTCCTGTGATGCTACTCCATGCAAAACATGTGGAAGCCTATTTATTATGGACAGCAGCAGTATAAGTACTGGGGGATAGAACAAAACTATCAGGAATCCTGCAGTTAGATGCAGGACTCAGTATCTATCTTTCACTTCAAAGTGTTGCAAGCACTGCTGATGCCAGTTTACTGAGATGCAATCAGTTGATCGCTGACATCACAGAGGCAGGCAGTTCAACTTCCAAACAGTATTTAAACCTGCTCTGCCTGTCATTCCCTGCCAGAGTATCAGATTTGTTATTCTGAGCTCCTGATCATATCATCCTGATTACTACTTGACTCCTGATTATTGACCCCACTAGTTTCTGTTTTCATGAGACTTGGATCCTGACTTTGCACTGACAAATAAGTTTTGACCTTTGTCTTCCCGTCAGGGCCGGATTAACCATAGGGCTAACTGGGCTACAGCCCAGGGGCCTATGGCATCCAGGGGGCCCTTGAAAGTGCTCAGCAGCAGTATTGATCGGTCGGGATCAGTGCTGCAGAGCACTTTCACTGCTGTCCTTCCCCGGCGAGCTGTAGTCTCCTTACTGAGGAGATCTCGTGGGTCTCACTCTCACGAGATCTCCTCAGTAAAGAGGTGGGGGGGCAGCTCGGATCACAGGGGGGTCCTCACGGGGGAATGGAGGCCCCCTTAGCCCAGGGGCCTTCCATTCCCTTAATCCGGCCCTGCTTCCCGTGAGTATTCTCCTACCTGCTAATTCTGTTTTGTTACATGCATCCTGCTAACCTTGGCTAGTCTCACCAATCTGCTTTTTGTAGTGCTCCGTCCACCACGCAATGGGCCGGTTTGGTGGACCACGATCTGGTTACTACACGCAGCCTTATCTATCTCACCTTGACGTGGGCTCTGGTGATTATCGGTAGGAATTTAGCCTGTTACCAGGGTGTTGAGCACAGATTTTTTTTTGTTAAATTTCATGATAGATTTTCCATTGTTGAGATAAGCAACAACGGAAAATCTTCATACTAGAGGGGTCTTGTTAAATAGACCACTAACTCCTGAATTTTGGTCCCCTTTGGTTTCATCCACCTCTACATTGAAGACTGACTACTATCTTAGGACTTGCCTACATGAGCATTTTCTGAAACTATGATTGAAACAGAAAGCAATTCTTCCAACAGTCCCAACGTGAGAGAACTATCCAACTGTTCTGCGGCTTTGGACTTCTGTGCCAATTCCAGAACAGTTGGTAGGTATGTCCCATTATCAGATGCCCCTTCAATTCCGCTTATACCAGCAGCAAGTGTACATGGCATTCAAGAGGTATTTTTAGAGAAAGGAGATGGGGGAGGCCCAGTACTTTGTGGTACATGAGCACAACCTCTTCTTGTACATGCAAAATTTGGGAGGCTAAGAGGGCACCACAAGAAAATGTTGCAGGCATAATTTTTATAGCAACTTCTGAGCTGTCTACAGCACTGCTGTTAGTGTGGACAGCTGAAGTGGTGCGGCATACAGATTAATCTCTATGCAATCCTATTTCTCCAGTGGTTTTCCTTTTATAATGTACCTGAGAAACATACAATATTGATGTTAAATCATAAAACAATTATTTTACTCAATAATAATATTTTACTCTATAGTTTTCTGTCAACACAGAATGTTGCTTTATTTATAGGCTTGGGTACACGCTAGTCAGCAGAAGCTATTTTTACAAGCTTGTTAAGCAAATACTACATCTTAAATTGCACAACTGAAATTACTTTTTATAAAATCTTTTTTCCATTACGTGTACATATTTTTAAAATGCTTAAGAAAAAAGGGATTAGCTTTTTCTATCACACATGAATACTTAAGATTTACAGGAAAATCATGATCAATAATGCTCGTTATGATTATGCAAATCCCCTGGAACTAGTTACGCACAAATTCCGTCACTTGTGTCACTCTACCACAATCTTTAATGCTGCATTAAGATGGTGCACATGTCCTGAAGCAGATACCCCCATAATGGCCACTTGCAATAGCACCAAGTACACGGCACTACCTGAAAGGGTTAATCTTCAATCTCTTCCACACACCAAAAGGCGGCACTGCACTCACAATGGCTCCATGCTGAGATCACATCCAACCGAGTGGAAAGAAAAATCTGGAATTACTATGATTTATTTATTTATTTGTATGTGGATATTGCCATTACAGCAATTTCTGGGAGAAGTAGAGCAGATACAAAACTGTGCACATAAATGAACACTGAACAACAGGGCGAAAAAAACCAACTTGATCCTGTGACAGTGTAGGTTACTTGCTCAAAATAATGGCTCATTTTTATATCATGTGATTCGCTCTTTTGTTTTTGTTGTCAGTAAAACCAGCAGAATTTCTAGAGCTGAGAGCTGTCCTGATTGGACAAGTGAAAGGCATACGTTAGAGCAGGACATACTGTATCTGTAGCCCAATATATAATATATGCATACCCTCTAGTTCAGTGTTTCTCAACTCCAGGCCTCACACATCCCCAGGGCCGCCAAAAGGAATTTGGACCCAGGTACAACAAATTCTTGGGGCCCTTCCGTAGCTACCAAATGGGGATGTTCATGCAAGGGTTAAAAATATAACAAAAATGAAAACTCAAGCTGTAAAAACGCATCATCAGTTTGTTACGAGCCGCGGCTCCCCGACGGGCCGCCGCGGCTCGCTTCCGGCTCTCTCAGACGCCCCGGCCGTCTCCATGACGACCGGGGTCTCACTTCCGCCTCTGACGTCCCGGTTGCCTAGGCAACAACCGGGACGCTGTAATCCGGAGGCCGCAGCGCCCGGCCAGCGGGCTCACACCCGGGCATATTCCTGCAGGGAAAGGTAGGGATATTTATACATTGGAGCAGACTCTGTGAGAGTCTTTTTGATTCAGTATTGGTGCTGTCTTGTCTCTGCCAGTATTGTCTCGGTGCAGTGATTATGCTGTGGGAGGGGTTGTATTACTACAACTCCTATTGGTTCTCCTTGCTATTTAAGGCAGTGAGGACTTAGCCTCATTGCCAGTTATAGCTTCCTGTTTAGCTAGGCTCCTGTTCCTGTTTCCCTGCTCCTGTGTTTACGCTATTATTGGATTTCCTGTGTATGACCCCTGGCTTGTTTTTGGACTTCGTTGTATTGCCTGTGACCCCTGACTTCGGCTCGTTTTCTGATATCCCTGTCTGCTGCCGGCCCTTGACCTTTTGCCTGGATCTCACATCGCTGTGTTCTACCACGCTGCCTCTGGGTTCTCCCCAGTCAGTGCACACTACACGACCCTCCGTTTGTCTGCAGCCAAGTCTGTCCCCACCACTAGGGGCTCCAGTGAACACCAGACATCGGAGCAGATTCCGGGTTCTGTCGTGCTGACTGAAGGAGTTCCTAACATTATAACTGGCCCAAAATAATAACGATCCTATTCTCCACTGATGGAACCCAGTCCAGCTCAAGTCCTAGCAGGGCAGATCCAAGTTGTCTCGCAGATGGTTCAGGATCTTTCACTCAGGCTTTCTGCTCAGGAAGAAGCCGCCAAGGCCTCACAAGCAACTCCGGCACCTGAGCCAAAGTTAAATCTTCCGGACCGGTTCTCTGGAGATAGAACCTTATTCCGAAATTTTAAGGAGGGCTGCAAGCTGTATTTTCGTCTCAGGCCCCGCTCCTCGGGCTCGGAGCAACAGAGGGTCGGCATTGTCATCTCCTTACTCCAAGGCGATCCCCAATCCTGGGCGTTCAGTCTGACTCCTGTGGATCCAGCTCTACAGTCCGTAGACGCCTTCTTCAACGCACTTGGTCTCTTATATGATGACCCAGATAGGGTGGCCTCGGCTGAGTCCCACCTAAGAGCGCTGAAACAGGGGAGGCGGACAGCGGAAGAATATTGTGCCGAGTTCCGACGTTGGTCGGTCGACAGTCAGTGGAATGACCCCGCACTACGGAGTCAGTTCCGGCTTGGGCTCTCGGAGCAGATAAAGGACTCCTTAGTCCAATATCCTTCATCATCTTCCTTGGAGGCCTTAATGCAACTAGTTATTAAAATTGACCGCAGGATCAAGGAAAGAAGGTCCGAAAAGGAGGCCGCCTCACCATCCTGGCCCTCTCCAGCCGTCTACTCAGTTCCTCAGGATTTACCGGAGCCCATGCAGTTAGGGGCTTATCGCCTGTCCCCTGAGGAGAAATCCAGGCGCCGGTCACTGGGGCTATGTCTCTATTGTGGCAATAAAGGCCATCTCCTGCGTAGCTGCCCTAACAAGGCGGGAAAAGACCAGGCCTAGGAGTAAAGGAGGAGGTACGCCTAGGTCTCCAGATGGTCTCTTCCAAGAATTCGGTCTTAATCCCTGCTCGGATCATGTATGGTAATCGATCCGTTTCTATCCCTGCCTTTCTTGACAGCGGGGCAGCTGGAAATTTTTTGGATATAAACTTTGCCAAGAGACTTGGTATTCCGTCCGTAAACTTAGACTCAGAAATCACGGTCTGCGGTCTGGACGGTAAACCGTTAACGGACGGAAGGGTCTCATATCAAACACCACCTCTGCAGCTTACGGTGGGAGCTCTCCATTCCGAAGTCCTCTCGTTCTTTCTAATTCCCTGTTCCTCCGTACCATTGATCCTCGGACATCCCTGGCTTCAACTTCACAACCCTCACATAGATTGGAGCACGGGGGAGATCATACGATGGAGTAAGGCTTGTTCCTCAACCTGTCTTGCTCTTCCTCTCCGGATTGTTTAGCCTAGCCCTGAATCTCTTCCATTGCCTTATCGTGAATTCCACGACGTATTCTCGAAAAAAGAAGCAGACGCTCTACCCCCACACCGTAGCTACGATTGCTCCATTGATTTGGTTCCAGATGCCAAGCTTCCTAAGGGAAGATTATATGCCTTGTCTATTCCTGAAACTAAGTCTATGGATGACTATGTGGAGGAAAACCTACGTAAGGGATTCATTCAACCCTCCAAATCACCCGTAGGAGCGGGCTTCTTCTTTGTGGCAAAAAAAGATGGAAGTCTCCGGCCGTGCATAGACTATAGGGGTCTAAATGGGATTACCGTGAAGAATACTTACCCGTTGCCACTCATCTCCGTACTTTTTGATCAGCTCAAATTAGCCACGATATTCTCCAAGATCGATCTGCGGGGGGCATATAATCTGGTTCGAATAAAAAAGGGCGACGAGTGGAAGACGGCCTTCAATACTCACTCAGGCCATTATGAATATCGGGTCATGCCCTTCGGCCTATGTAACGCCCCCGCAGTGTTCCAAGATTTTATTAACGATGTCCTGCGAGAATTCCTGGGGAGATTCGTTGTAGTTTATCTTGACGACATTTTGATTTATTCCCAATCACTGGAGCAACACCGTACTCATGTCAAACAGGTACTTCTGAAACTCCGCCAGCACTGCCTCTTCGCTAAACTCGAGAAATGCGAGTTTGAAGTCACTCAGGTCACGTTCCTCGGATACGTCATCTCACCTCGTGGCTTCTCCATGGATCCCAGTAAAGTACAGGCAGTTCTCGATTGGATCCGGCCTAGCAATCTTAAAGCCATTCAGAGGTTTTTAGGATTCGCTAATTATTATAGGCGATTCATCCAGTCATTCTCTGTATTGGTGGCTCCGATCACAGCCCTTACACGTAAAGGGGCTGATACCGTTAATTGGTCCTCTACGGCCTTGACGTCCTTTCAAAAGTTAAAAGAGGCCTTCATCTCTGCACCTGTCCTCCGACACCCCAATCCGGAATTACCGTTTGTTCTCGAAGTGGATGCCTCTGACGTCGGGGCAGGTGCGATCCTTTCCCAGAAAGATATCACTGATCACTGTTTGCATCCCTGTGCCTTTTTTCCAGAAAATTTTCCTCCGCTGAGACCCACTATGACGTTGGGAATAGAGAATTGCTAGCTATCAAGTGGGCATTTGAAGAGTGGCGCCACTGGCTAGAGGGAGCTAATCATGTGGTTACAGTATATACTGACCACAAAAATCTACAGTATATTCAATCTGCTAAAATTGTGAACTCCAGGCAAGCCCGGTGGGTCCTTTTCTTCTCCCGTTTCAACTTTACAATTACGTTCCGGCCCGGATCCAAGAACATTAAGGCAGACGCCTTGTCTCGCAGTTTCATCGCCTCTCATCCTTCCCTCACAGAAACCGCTTTCATTATTCCGGCATCCAAAGTAGTCCTTGGCCTAACTCAGGATCTTGGCACAACCCTCCGGGGTCTCCAACAGTTGGCACCATCAGCTACTCCCAGGGGTAAATTATTCGTACCAGCTTATCTGAGGAGGACAGTCTTCACTGAATGTCATGATAATAAAACCTCAGGTCACCCTGGAGTATCCAAGACATTGGAACTTCTGTCTCGTTCCGTCTGGTGGCCTTCCTTGGCAGCCGATACCAAAGAGTTTGTGTTATCCTGTGAAACCTGTGCCAGGAATAAATCTTCTCGCAGACGTCCTGCCGGGCCTCTTATGCCACTATCCGTTCCAACGAGACCCTGGACCCACATATCGATGGATTTCATCGTAGAATTACCATGCTCATCCAGCTTTAACACCATCTGGGTGATAGTAGACAGATTTAGTAAGATGGCACATTTCATCCCTCTTGTAGGATTGCCATGTGCTAAAACCTTGGCATCCCTATTCATTCAGCACGTTTTCAAGCTCCATGGACTTCCTGTTAATATTGTCTCTGACCGCGGCTCCCAATTTGTAGCCACATTCTGGAGAGCATTCTGTGCCCAATTAGGAATTAAACTCTGTCTATCTTCGGGGTATCACCCACAATCCAACGGACAAACGGAGAGGGTTAATCAATCCCTTGAGCAATTTCTCCGTTTATATGTAACTAAATGCCATAGTGATTGGGCTGCTCTGCTTCCATGGGCAGAGTTCGCCTACAACAACTCGTGCCATTCATCTACTCTGGTATCGCCATTCTTCTGTAACTTCGGATTCCATCCTCGGTCCAACTCGCTGGAAGTCTCGAATCAAGCCAAATCTAGTTCTTCGATTTCTTATCTGTGCCGGATATGGAGAAAGGTTCACCTTGCCCTCAAACAAGCTTCATTTAAGTCTAAACATTATGCTGATCAGCATCGTGGACCGTGTCCTTTCAAGGTCGGGGACAAGGTGTGGCTGTCTACCCGCAACATTAAACTTAAGCAACCTTGTAGGAAGTTAGGTCCTAGGTTTATTGGACCCTTCTCCATTATTAAACAGATTAATCCCGTGGCTTTCAAGTTGAAACTTCCTCCTTCACTCAAGATTCCTAACACATTCCATTGTTCCTTGTTGAAAGCAGTTACATGTTCACATAAATTCAGACCACGTCAATTGCACAGACCTCGTCCTGTCTCAGTCAGAGGACACCAAGAGTTCATTGTTGAAAAGATCCTAGACTCCAAAAAGGTGCAAAGTCAACTCCACTTTTTGGTCCACTGGAAAGGCTACGGCCCGGAGGAACGGTCTTGGGTACCGCAGAAGCATCTACATGCTAACCAACTCATTAAGGACTTTTTTAAAAAGTATCCTGGGAAACCTGGAAGTCGGGGTGCATTGACCCCTCCTCAAGGGGGGGGTACTGTTACGAGCCGCGGCTCCCCGACGGGCCGCCGCGGCTCGCTTCCGGCTCTCTCAGACGCCCCGGCCGTCTCCATGACGACCGGGGTCTCACTTCCGCCTCTGACGTCCCGGTTGCCTAGGCAACAACCGGGACGCTGTAATCCGGAGGCCGCAGCGCCCGGCCAGCGGGCTCACACCCGGGCATATTCCTGCAGGGAAAGGTAGGGATATTTATACATTGGAGCAGACTCTGTGAGAGTCTTTTTGATTCAGTATTGGTGCTGTCTTGTCTCTGCCAGTATTGTCTCGGTGCAGTGATTATGCTGTGGGAGGGGTTGTATTACTACAACTCCTATTGGTTCTCCTTGCTATTTAAGGCAGTGAGGACTTAGCCTCATTGCCAGTTATAGCTTCCTGTTTAGCTAGGCTCCTGTTCCTGTTTCCCTGCTCCTGTGTTTACGCTATTATTGGATTTCCTGTGTATGACCCCTGGCTTGTTTTTGGACTTCGTTGTATTGCCTGTGACCCCTGACTTCGGCTCGTTTTCTGATATCCCTGTCTGCTGCCGGCCCTTGACCTTTTGCCTGGATCTCACATCGCTGTGTTCTACCACGCTGCCTCTGGGTTCTCCCCAGTCAGTGCACACTACACGACCCTCCGTTTGTCTGCAGCCAAGTCTGTCCCCACCACTAGGGGCTCCAGTGAACACCAGACATCGGAGCAGATTCCGGGTTCTGTCGTGCTGACTGAAGGAGTTCCTAACACAGTTAAACATGTATTAAGCAATAAATGTGATGACATAGGTAAATGACATAGCAGGGGTTGGGGTACAGGGTACCATATACCATTACAATTGCTGGAAATGTGTAACAAGTAAGTGGGGGAGGAAGGGTTCTGTAAGAAGAAAATGTTAGTTTACCCATGGGGAATCTAGTGGTAAAAATTTAATGAAGGTGCAGTTTGCCTTTAAAGATTTACACATTACAAGGAATGGCTGTATCTCCAGTTATCGCAGCAAGAATCATTCACAACATGCATGGGTAGGTGAGAGAACAAAATGAACCAACACAACAGCTGCAAAAGGCCAATGAAGCTGGAGCTGTGAAATAATGCATATTGGGGACAAACTCCAGTTCTTCCAATTGGTCATTAAATGCTAATTTAAATTAAAAGAGTGTAAGTTATTATGTATCACCAGGGTCCAAATACTGTACTTGGAGATTTTTGCCAAAAGCATCAGCACACTGACCCGCAATCAGTGTGACAGAAGCGATTTGTGTGTTACCATGCTGAACGTATCACAAACATTTATGATGCAAAATAAATTAATTATATATATACAACTGGGATTTTAATTATTTTAATTATACATCAAACAGCTGGAGTACACTTTGTTTTTTTGTAGCTTGTTCAGATTACTTGTACTGCCAAAAGAGGTCAGTGAAAAAATGTTTCTTTACCCAAATTGGCAAACTAAACACCCTGAATTCACCCAACTTATTGTTCTTCCCTTTAACAAGTAAGTGAAATTTAGGTGGCACTCATTCCTGAGGGAGAATGCCAATTATGAGAGGCAGAGAAAGGCAGGGAAGCAAACAAATTTTATTTTATTACTGTGTTTGCTCCCAGTGCAACTTTGTATGCCTGTGCTATATAAACAAATATAATAATAACAATGATAACAATACTGTGGGATTTGCAGTCATTATTCATCAATGCACATATTCTGAGTGCAAATGTGTGTCTGTGTGTGTTAGGGAATTTAGACTGTAAGCTCCAATGGGGCAGGGACTGATGTGAGTGAGCTCTCTGTACAGCACTGCGGAATTAGTGGCGCTATATAAATAGCTGATGATGATCTCATAAGAGCATGAAAAATGAATCTGAAAAGAAGGTACATTTTTAATGTGTGGTTTTTTGCTTTCAGAATAAAACACATGCTCCTTGGGACACTTCAGTGTGCTTATCCTATAGTTTGCTGTATGCACTCATTCAGGAAATTAGTTTCCCAAATTGTCTCTTGGAAGTTAAATTCAAATTACATCTGCTATTTTGGGATGGGCAAACTGCAGTGAATGAACTAGAATGTTTCACGAGATTCTTGGAAAAAAAAGGGGAGGAGTCAAAAACGGACTGGCTAGAGAGAGAAGTGATGTGTGACTGCTGGCTGAGCTAATACAGGATCTTTCCACCAAGAGCCACTGAATATTATTGCTGAATTGTTGTCCTGAGGGATATTTGCTGCCAGCCCAGAAGAAGCACCTTTGCAGTATAGAAAAAGACCTAACTTGTCACTGCCCATGAGATGTTAGCAGGACTCATATGAAGACAGATTCTTTTGCTTTGCTATGTTCAAGTTATTTAAGCGAGACATCAAACTGTATTATGAAAACCTCTGTACGGGACTGTAATATTGCTGTTGAGAGGTGTTACAGCACTGGCTAAAGGTAGAGCTTATTCCAGCCAAATCTGCTGTATTTAAAGTTATCTGCAAGCTGACTGGGACATAGAGAGAAATCATTTATCACAAGAGTTTATCTATAGTGTATCAGAAGTTTGATTCAGTTGTGAAGCTGCTTAAAATGGTGGCTGATGAGAGAATTGCAAGCTACTTAACCCCACAGTTGCTGGAAGACAGCTGCTTATTCCATTAGACGGATTGCTAAGTGGACACTGTCCTTTACACTGGAAATCATTTATTATGCAAAATTGATGTTTACGGAGCTCATGAGTGACACATGCGTCAAGTTGACTACTGATTTCACCTTGTACAAGTAAATAAGCTTCATATGTCAGCTGAAACTTCACTTAAACCTGTGGATTATAATTTATAATTTCTGTTTATCATAAAGTGAACTAGAAAGCATCTAATCTGAACCAACTGTATTACTGTGTCATGGGCACTAGGAGTTCTGCCCAGGATACACCAGTTGACTATGCTTACCGGGGCGGAGTTTGCACAGCGGTCCTCTGGCAGCAGGGTGAATAGTAGAACGTATATAACAGCAGATGGAGAGAGGATGCCAATGGAATTGATGATAGTCAGTGACTTGCAGCTATACTGGCAGATGAGTCAGCGACTTGCAGCTATACTGGTAGATGAGTCAGCGACTTGCAGCTATAGTGGAAGGCAGGTTTCAACCACGGAGAGCAGGGTGGACGTAAGCAGGTGAAGGAAGGTAATGGGAGAGTCAGTGGTCTGCGGATAGCAAGTTGTACCACTGCTGTGATGGGAAGACTTGTCCAAGTGCAGGTAGGTAGTGGGGAAGTCAGTGGTCTGCGTTCAGCAAGTTGTACCACCGCTGTGTAGGGAAGACTTGTCCAGGTGCAGGTAGGTAGAGGAGGTGTCAGTGGTCTGCAGACAGCAAGTTGTACCACTGCAAGGAGGTGAGGACTTGTCCAGGTGAGGATAAGTGGAGGAATGAATAGAGTCAATAATTGTATGAATACAATGAGAGCACAGAGGAACTTACTCCAAACAGATATGCAGCGTTATAGCTAATAGTCTATGGCGGTATGTATACCGCTGTTGAGTAGAGAGGCTTGTACAAAGCGGATATGCAGCGTATCAGCTAATAGTCTATAGCGGGTATGGATACCGCTGCTGAGTAGAGAAGTTTGTCCTAAGCGGATATGCAAGGTAACAGTTGATAGTCAATAACAAGTAAGCATACCACTGATGAGTAGAGAAGCTTGTCCACGAGGATATGCAGGCACAGCAGGAGCGCTGAACGGCTGAAGCGGGTATGGGAACCGCAGGTGAGCAGAGCAGGTAATCCAACAGACAGCTGAGGACACGAGCAGGATACAAGAGTCAGTAGCGGGAATGGGATCCACCGATGAGTAGAGCAGATAATCAGCAGGAAGCGGAAGACACGAGCAGGACACAGGAGTCAGTAGCGGGTATGGGATCCACCGATGAGTAGAGCAGATAATCAGCAGGAAACTGAAGACACGAGCAGGACACAGGAGACACCTTAAAAGACTCACAGGGAATGAGACTCAAGATCAGGCAACGATGTAATGAGCACAGGTGCCTTAAATAGGGAGAGGTGCCTGATCCACCAATTAGATTAAAAGCAAAGGTCGTAAGAGTTCTTGGATGCTGCGCATGCGCAGTCCATCAAGATGGCGGACGGCCGCAGCTCAGGACAGGTGCCGGCAGGAAGGCTAGAGAACCACGCACCAGTGCAGAGGCACTCACGGTCCGGTGAGTGACATACTTCTTGTTGCATCTCTACTGATTTTTGTGTGACAAGTATGATATGTATATTTGCATTAAAAGTATTGTGATTGATTGGTCTATATTTTTTGCTGCCGCAGCTTTTAGTATAATGGTCTAATTAACTATCTATCCAGTGAAATCCATTTCACTGATGGACAGTGCCGAAGTTTTTAATGGGATATATTTATTCAGTGACCTATGTGTTCTGGCGATTTAGGTTTGCATATTGTTGAACCAAGATTTCTAAAATGTTATTTATTTTGTGACATGTTGAATAACATTGGATGTTGATGGTATAGTGCTATTACTTTTTTACACTACCTCTATTTATCTGCTGCTGTGGTAAAGCTTTATGACGCAAGCAAAGAGAATAAACCCATGAGTTTATGCAGTTTTAGCCCTGTGTTCTTTGTTTTATTTCAACACTACTGGGGAGACCTTTGCCTCTCTATCATACCACCAGGCCTGTAGAATCCTTCCTTACACTACTTTTGGGGTGCCAACCATCTGCCCTGTTACACCTACTCTCTTAGAATGTCCGGATGACTCCTGGAATATTGGGAGACCTCCATGACTCCTAAGACGGTAAGCAAACCTCCCGGATTCTCTCTGCTGGCTTGCGTATGTACATGAACCGAGTCTAGCACAGCTGCACTAGCCAGTATGAACTACAAGAAAATGGAAGCTGCTCTCCAGCACACATGGTTATTCCTCAAGACAATTGGCTACGGAGATGGTTCTGCACACAACATATATGAGAAAAAATATGATTTAAATCTTTATTGTGTACCAGATATTTCCTTTGCTTACACTGAGTTATTTACCAGAAAAAGGTGCGCCACAAGAAAATGGCTACTGATGTCACAAAATAGATATAAAAGAAAGTGGTGTGTGTCTATGTTTATGTGCGTCATAGTCGCCTACTCTCTTTAAATATCTGAGAGAGTCCCGGAAAGTTTGGGAGGCTTCCCAGGAGGGTAGGCTAACCTCCCGGAATCCCCATGTGCCTCTCAAATTGCTGCCTTGTACTTTACATTTTTCATTTAAATAATTTAGTAGAAGTCCAAAATGTATTTGTTAAAGTTTAGTAGAGAAATTTTTGATGTTAAAGAATTAAGGCCTATACGATAAAACCCTTATCACAGCAATAGGGCTGTTCTTGGCTTTGCTTTATTTAATAACCCCATTATCACAAGCGATCAGACACCCACTCTTCTGCATGGGAGACCATAATATTTAGCAAGCAGTACAGCAGCAATTTCACTGCTTAGCTGCTTAGTGATCACTGGCGTTGCCATAACTTTTACAGTAAAAAATAAAAATATATTTCCCTACTACAGTGTACAGCGTCCGGCAGCATGTCAGCCATACACGAACCCCCTCTGGCGGCATGCTGCCCACAGTACTATAGATTCCACATGGTGGTGCTAGACGCACCACTGGGTGGAGCTAAATATGCCCATGGGCAGAGCAGGACATGCCCCTTCAATTATGTAACACTCTATGCAACCTCTCATTTCTGTTTGAAATACTGCAGCCTAAGGTGCTTTGTTATGAATGCGCATAACATAACTGATACGCAGACCAATGAGTTTGGATGTTCGCAAATTAGCATAAAACAATGGAGCTATTAACACCATAGCTAATTAGTCACATTTTGCTCTTATCTATATATCATAGATAATTTTTTTCAGAAATGCTTACTTGCACATATTATACCTGTCATGTGTCTCCAGCAAGCATAATAATATAAAATTGATGGCACTGCATTTTATCTATTGTTTTACAAAGAAGCTTAGACATTATTTAAGCTGTCTTATAAGTAGGGTAGGCAGCAATATATATAGAAAATCCAGTCACTGGGGGTCCAGACTATAAAAGGAGAACACATGTGACACTACTGTATAAATCACTTACAGCACCTCATCTACTGAGCTGTCACCATAAAATATGACTGTTACAATAATAGGGAGAGGAGTGTATGACATTAAAGAAAAATACACAAGGGAAGCATTCTCCAGAGAAAGTGATGCGCTGGAACAAGGAAGCGGCTGTGTTCTTTGGATGTAAGGTGGGGCAGAATACCAGGCATCGGAATACACATACAGTTACAGAAATATTCTTCACAGTAAATTGTAGAATCATTAATCAACTATTGCACCCTCTTCAAAATGAAAACAGTGAGTTATCTGAATTAGAATGCTGTCTTGTCTGCAGTGCTTATCATCAGGGGCGCCATGAACATACCTGCATACCTCACAATGGTCCCGATTTGTGGACCGCAAAAGGGGCTGGACTTAAAATGAAAGTGGGTGGAATTTTGACCAAATGTGTTCATTTGTGGGCAGAGGTTGGGCTGAATTGGGATGGTGCTTATTTTGTCCCACTTTCTAACTGTTGGAAGGTATGTGTGAGGGGGGTTGGGGAGCAGGAACAAAGTACTGGGGTCCAGACATGCCCAGGGGCCCAGGACTGGCTGTGTATTGGGAGGAGCAACTAACCTGGTGTAGACACGCCCCTTACGGTGGCTATTGAAGGGGCTCCAAGAAGTTGCTGTACCAGGGGCCCGAAATCCCTCCTGGTGTTTACTATGCACTTTCCACAAGGTAACATGGGTGTGGTCTCCAAGACTTCTTTAGGGCCCTCTGTAATTCTGAGAACATTGTAGCTCATATCATATCTTAAGTTTAACAACAATTATATGTGTGGCAGGCTGTATTTACCTAATTGGAGTCTGTAGGCACAAAACATTTCGTGCCCTTAGTGCTGACCCATCATTAACATATATATAATATTAATGCTACCTTGTACAATTCACCTCCAACACAAATAAAACATGTTCCTCAGTGAAACCTCTGCAGTGAAACCTCCCCACCTGGTTGATTTATCATTTCGTCTGGGTCCGTGCAAAATGTGCACAGCAGGAAGCCCCAGGAGATTTTGAATTTTTGCCCTGCATTGGAGCCACCAAGAATAACTTTTTGTTTCTTTTATCCTACCAAAATAAATTGTAAAATATCTTCTGGGACATACTTTTAATAATACAATTATTTTTTAAATCCACTCTTCCTAGCTTTCATTGAATGAAAATATTATTCTGTGAAATCTAACGTTTACAGGGATACCAATATGTGTATAATTATTGGAGGTTAAGTCTATGTATGTGGGTCATAATAAAGTGCATATCAAAAGGTGTATGTGTATTCTACCTTTTTTTTTAAAATCTTTTTCACATTGTTTTTTAATTAAAGATCACGTCACCAGGGTTTTCTGCTGACCCTGAATTGCGAAGCATGGGGCACAACAATCTCAATAAATTATTATTATTATTATTATTATTATTATTATTATTATTAAGCTTTGTTTATAAAGTGGCATACAGAACAATACACAAAAATACCAGGACTTCAAAGCTCCACACATAGCTTACACATTGAAGAAAGAGCAGAAGAATAGGTAGAGAGCCAGCAGGGAAGAGGGACCTGCTCATGAGAGCTTACATCTAAAGGGAGGGCAAACAGACAGGAGGCACAATGAGGAGCCTGGAGGGGATCAATCGCAAGAGAAGAATGAATGCAGAAGGAGCCTCCCAGCACACTGGACTTGGAAGTCACTGAGTTTGTATTTCTTTGCTGAGTACAAACAAAAAAAATGTAGCCATATACATGAGCAGAGGAAAACTTGCCTTTCAGTACAGTCCACCCCATCCCCTAAGCAGAGACCTACTGCGCCATGCAAACAACCAATGTATAATACAGTCCAGTTGTCCAGTATGTATTACAGCCATCATTGCTGAAAATATAATACAATACATTGACGAGCACATAACAATTTTGCCAGCGAAAGTGCCTCCACATTGTTAGCAGACTGTATCACCACACTATCTCAACATCCAATACCCCACATTAAGTCAGCAACCAGTGCCCTCTGCATTACGCCAGCTGTCAGTGAACCCCTATATTATGTCAGATAGTGCGCAAGAGGTGATAACACCCAATTAGCCGCATTAGGCCATCTTTCTAGGATCCATAAAATATCATTAGCAGCCAGTGCCACACAAATACCTGGGAAGCCATGTGTCAGCAGCCACGTGTCAAATTACTTAAAATGTTTTAACATATTCTCCAATTATCCTATTTTTTTTTTTATTAAAGCACAACTAGAGCAAAAATACAAGTCGGCTTATATACTATAGCTATTGGTAACATTCACAGATATATGTAAACGCTTCAGGAGCTTATTAGATGTGCAGATAGTTACGATAATAATCCAATATAAGAACACAGCAAGTTGCCTATGTCTTTGATGGCTGATAACACAACAGCAGAGTAAATACAATGTAAAATATGCAATGCTCTGTAAAGCTATGACAAAATGTTTAGTTTATAAAAACAATGTTACCAAAAAATGATAAATTCATGTTTGTCATGCTTTTTTTACTATCTCTACAAGAGTGTTAAGCTGGGTACACACCTATGCAGTCCTACTTCAGATATAATTTATGTAACAATTTCACCAACGACTGAAAGTCCCGATGAGCATGCCGATTCATGTGTACACACCTACATTATTTACCTTCAGATATATGATCTACATCTCATAACCATCTGCTGAAAAGATCATGATTCTATACAAACTCTACAAATACAATACAACATGATCGTGGGAGCATAAACACTCTTGCAATATCTGAACAAGCAGTCGTGAATCGTGTGATCTGCACGATAATTGCATAGATATGTACCCAGCTATACAGCCTTCACATCTCATTGGATGATATCACATGCTACATTCGGTCCAACAGCAATTCCCTGGCTACGTAGGTGTTATAGACAGCACAATCAACTCATTAGTAAATGAATGCATTCATAATTACTAACTTAAATATTACAGATACTTTAATACAAAAATAAACTATTGATTTTGCAGCACAATGAAAAGTAACAAGTAATAAGCCTTTGAAAATAAATGGGGATGTGGGAATCCAACAATGATAACAGCTACAGCTTTACAATTAGGTGTCATTAAGTGACAATGAATTTATTCAACAATACAACAGTAAAAATTGAGATTTCTGTGCAAAACTGGGTCTGCACAAAACATGAAATGACAGCCTAGGGAAGTCTGAATCCAGGCTGAGATTTGCTATGCAGCAGACAGAAGCTGGAAGTGGACCACTCTTTTACAAATTAGCTTCTGCATCAAATTCTCCTATTAAGTTAAAGTATAAACTATTTATGCCAAACTTATATTCAGAAAAATACCTCTACATATCTGCATTTTTCCTGTATGAAATAAGGGCGCCAAATGCTGATACACCATGTGGTGAGATATATCAGAACATTTGTCATTTCACTCTTAGGATACAACATTGTGTTCACCATTTGTAGCAAATGAAAATAATTCAATGATGTCAGCAATGATCACTGATAGAAGCAGCCACACTGACATGACACAGGATGCACTGAAGTTTCCTCATACATGGCAACTTTCAAAACTTCTCCCCCCGGGAAGTTATGTGACAGGGTGTAAGAGGGGGCGTGGTGCCCACTATAAAATGCCGAAATTCATGGCATTGAATAGCGGGGCTTAATGACACAATTAAGACCCACCGCCACCATTCAATCCGGGTTTGCCTCCCGGACTCCCCGAAATTTTGAAGCCTCCAGGGAATTCCGGGAGTGTAGGCAAGTATGATTTCCTACATCAGTCACAAGTGGTGTTGTACAGGAGACATATGGGTCAGGGTTTCGTGCGTAGCAGAGCACCTCCCTCACTGCGATCTATATATGAAAAAAAACAACTTTTTTCATATATAGTTAAATGCACATAAACCATGTTGAGATGTGCTGTGATATCAACAAAGGAATGGCCTTTAATGGTGTAAGTGTTGACTCTCTTCATTGTTAAATGTCATACATAGCAAGTAGAATTAAATTCTCAGTACCATATTCTGCTGTCAACATGTCAAGTGCTAAAAGGGTTAGAACAACATCTGTGTAACAGCGTGAAGGGAGAAGCATCTCAGGACAGTATATATTTCTCAGTTTAAGAGCTTTGCAGGCCCCTGTATTGTCATCTTATATGGGAACTACCATAAATGATAATACCTAAATATTTTATACTAAAAATAAAACTGATTAAGCTCTCCAACAGATTAAAACAATTGAATAGATTTGATTATAATTTTAGTGTAATTATTCCTGGGGCAATCAAAGGATTTTCATTGTATGGGAGATTCCAATGTAACTCTTACTCAAATAAATGCACCACCATTCAATTGTTAGACAGAGAGGATATACTGAGCCAAACACCAACATAACACATTACAGAGACCTCTACCAGAGTAAATTGAAAAATAATTATATTGTCTAAAGTGGGACTATTGTGACACACACCTATTGCAATGGGCATAATCAGGGGAGCTGAGGGAAGGGGGAGAGCAAGCACAAAGAAATGGGGTCCAGGCCAGCCAGTGGGGCCCTTTCGGCAGTTGTGAAACAGGCCCCAAGAAATTGCCATACCGGGCCTGAAATTCCTCTGTGGTCCTGACTATAATGTGCACTGATCAATTACCAGTAGTAACCAAAAATAATATGGTGATCTACAATAACGCATAGTTATAACAAAAACAGGAACATTTTGGCATTTTTATGTGCTGCGTGTTTACATGTACAGCAGGGAAAATGTAGTAAATGTCTTTGGAAAAGCACACAATAGGAGTCAGCCAGCCACAGGTCTGACACAGGTCTCGCTGCCACTCTGCGAGATTGGAAGTCTTGTTGATTCAGGAGGAATTACAAGGAGATTTCCCCTGCAAGGGGGGAGTGGGGCAGGCAGAAGGTGAGAGACTTTAGAAGCCCATCGTAGGCGGGTTAAGGTAAAGGAAGGGTGAAGAGGAAGGGGGGGGTATCATGTCCGGGGCTACAGTGACATAAAATTAGAACACGTGTCGATAACCCACCTTGCACAACCAATAAAGAGTTAGGAAGGGTTGAAATGTTGAATATTTACTAAATTGTACCAATTGTCTGCATAGTACTAAGTTATGTAACGTTTATAATCTTTAAAAAAAAACAAAACAGTAAAATGAGATACATTGATGATGATAATAAAAATGGTTTTATGTTTGTCACCGGGACAGGGGCTGAGGTGGCTGGTTGGATGTGCATGGCATACGTGACCTTTGGTATGGTTAGTGGACATGGTTTAAACCATTGGCCTTTGATGGCCCTTGGTTGCCCAAGACACCCTACCCTTTAAGGTTATGATGGATAACTAAATAAAAGGCTGTGGCCATATTCTCTGCACTGCTTGGTGTGGTATCAGTAATTATGTGTGCCAATATGATTAATCTCCAGGACAGAGGGGCAGATCGCTTCTCGGTCTAAGTTCAAGGAGGATATCCCCCATCAGAGTTAGTGACATAAAATTTCCACATCATACTCTTCATCAATATACATATGATATGCAACACGCAACACATAAAGCAGCAATACAAATATTTACCTTCAACACAAATATCTGGGGATCATTTACAAATGTGGAAAAAAATGAGTACACAGAGGATCTGCTTCTTCTGATTTTTACTGTCCCTATTTTTCAGAAATGACACCTGTTTTACAGATTCAGAGAGTCAAACTTAATGAGATGCCATTTCCTCTGTCTAGGAGCATTTTGTAGCAATACATAAGTGCATTATAATGCACAAATAAAGCAATGTATTTAAAAACTCAAAATGTTAAACAGAGACTTGAAATAAAGGCTGTTATATAATGAGCAGTATTTTTGGAGAAATAAAGAAAAACATCAAATTAATAAATGGAGTGAGACAAATACGAGATAGCAGACAATACTTTGTGCCATTTTTACTCTTGTAGACTTGCACCTCAACCATGGAACACAAATTTGCTAAAGTGTTGGCTGAATTTATGCAGTAAGTGGTAAAATAGGCACAATTGTGTCTACACAATGTTTCCATATCTGTAATTGGCCCCCATGTGTGTACTAAATAAAGAAATAAAGAATTGTACAGATCCACAAAACCAACAGTTTGCGCAAGTGGTATTGCTGCAGCTGTGCTGATGTTTTTTAACTTGTCATCCCATGCAGTATTTACTGGCTAAAGGGCATCCTGACACCTGTATTCGTTCTTTAAACATACAGTAGTTATATAGAAAAAGTGCATGGACAGTATAACAATTCCACGACAATGTGCAGTCACAGAAAGGGATGGAAAGCATTCTAGTGATGTGGGTACATGTATAGGCAGGATGGCACATGTGATAAGCATTCCACTGGGGTCTAGATATAAGAGGGGGCAATCAGCTCACTTGCATATGGCGTCACTGTATTGACTATGCTATAATTATAAAAGCTCTGTTTCTCGGTCACCCCTAAGCCATCCCAAGCCATTACATGTAGCTTTGTCACAACACTTAGAGCTGGAGGGAGTGTCCAGAGGCAATTTTCAAACATTCATATAGTACATTATTTACGTTATATCTATCTGCAAGGATGCAAATTTAGATTTTCAGACTATGTAGCAGCAACAACTTTCCCAAACTGTAGTTTAACTGGGAAACCATTAATTCATTAATTCTAACTAACTTAGCAAACCTGTACAGTTTTCTCTTTATAAATATATTGTATTACCTCCCAACAATACATGCCCACCATATATATATATATATATATATATATATATATATATATATATATATAAATATATATATATATACATATATATATATATATATATATATATATATATATATATACATACATATATATTATAATGTATACAGTAATATACACTTTTAATGCCTGCCCACATCTGTTAAATAGACCTCTGCAGTCTAGAAGCCTATGTAACAGGCAATTATAATTATATATATATATATATATATATATATATATATATATATATATATATATATATATATATATATATATATATAGTGTGTGTGCAGTGAGAAAAGTAGCATTCAATTACTTATTTTTAAACTAGCTTGTTCTTCTTTTATCAGAAGTGTTAAGCTGTGTATGTGTGTGTTTTATTTGCTGAATCTCACTATTAACTATCTCAGCAGCCAGTAAGGAAAAAATAATGGCCAATTTAGCAATGTAGCTGAGGAAAAATCGTTCGAGCAGACAGAGATCATTTAGAAATATGGTTATATCTTATATATAGATATAATTAGAACCTGACAGATTTTTTAAGTATTCTCAAAAACTCTCACACTTACCACCTCTGAGTCTTCAAATCCATGGATATACAGGTCGTCGTACATAAGGACTCCAGAATGTGGAAACAGGGAAAGAAAATGTGGACTTAAATCCGAGGAGGAGATAGTATATGGCCAATTATAAGGGGGTTTCTGATAAGCGAGGATGAGAGCAGAGAGAAGTGGGTGCTGACAGAACTGACTCGTTTGGTCCCACCCTAGATGTTGGAATAAGGAAGCCCCAGGCTGGTTCTCTTTGCCTAACAATCAGGCAAGGGAACAATAGCACCCACCCACCATCCCTTCCCCGTCACACACACGGAGGGATGGCTCCTCCGATTGGCAGAAGCACATCCCTGGAGCATGAGGCTACAGCTGGGAGGCTGATGCAGGCAGGAGTTAAGCACCTGCCCACGATGCTGCTGGAGCCACTGAAACACACACACAATTGTAAATACAGACAAGCAGGAAACTGCGATCAGCTTCTTCACAAGTAGCAGAGGATATAGACATACAACACTAGCCCTGTATATATATAACCGTAACTGCCCGATCATATGACATATGTTTTGTTCTTTAATACTGTTATGAATAGCTGCTAACAGCGTTTAATATGAAACAAAACGAAAATACTCTCGAAACTGACAGCTGGGAATTTTACACTGAATTACTCAGTTCTACCATTCCAGGTTTGCTGAATTTATTATTCTGACATCCATTTATTGTGCTGACATCCAAGCAAAGGCAACAGTCTTGTACACCTAGTTCAGACTCTATCAATTGTTGCTGGTTTCAGTTGCACTTCAAAATGTATTTTAGCCACAGTCAATAATTATTTCGATTGGCCGAACTGTGCAGAAGTAGGAATAGCCTAGTATTTGTACAGGTAAGAAAGTCAAATCCCTGGTACTGCATATTGTAATGATGATCCTACAAATTCATGCAGTCATAAATTAAGTATCTGTATCTGACCTACTTAAGTGGGAATGTAAAACAGAGCAGTTCAATGTATGTACTGTACAAAGCATATATGTGAAAAGGTGACAGTTGTCAGAGACGTCCTCTTATTAGTTTACGCATTATTTCATTGTCAGTTTTAAAGGTCTATTTATTAATGGGAGAAAAGCTTTATCTCCAGTGAGCGGCTTCTCCCTATCTGTCAAGGGCTACCTCCTTCTGTCGCTCCCACTGGCGAGGAGTTTCGCCAGCTTCCTCTCGTGAAAGCTTAACAAGGATCGCAGCGGTACATGTACTGCTGCAATTCCGCAATAGCTATAATCATCATCCTCATAATTTATTTATATAGCGCTAACATATTCCATAGCGCTTTACAATTGGAGACAAACGGAGCAAACTAATAAACAAACTGGGTAAAACAGACAAAGAGGTGAGAAGGCCCTGCTCGCAAGCTTACAATCTATGGGAATCGAGATGGTGATATGTGGAGATATTATTAGAATTGTGTAATTTGTTTTAATAAATATTTTTTTCAAATAGAAATGGCAGCAAATATATATTTATATATTATAACATTTTAAACATGTAACAAATTGTTTATTTTTTAAAAAGCGGAACTGGAAACCCAGACTTGGGTATGTGTAAACCGGACTTTAAACGCTTTGCCAGCCAGACTAGCTGGCAAAGCGTTTAACAGTTCTCTCATCTCTGCCAGCTAGTATCGCTGGGCAACTGAATATCGCTTAGCAGCCCTGGTGATATTTTCTTGTTAAATCATGGCAATAGGAGGTCTTTTATCGCTGCAATAATCAGTAATATAAAACCTGCCCTATCTTCACTTGCAGGCATCATGCTGTGCAATTAGTGTTATTGACACATTGCAATATGCATTGTATGCATTACATTTTCTCCATAATGATGGAGAAAGGACTATTACAAGCAGGAGTGAAGTTCAGCACCAGGATATTTTGGAGCAGGGGTTTAATCAGTAAAATTACCTACAGTTCTTTTTTAAGGCCAATTACCCACAGGAGTCAAACCATACTTTTAATGGAGTTTTTTTAATGTTAGTAAAAGCATGTAAATGGATAGAGAAAATGAACCTATTGGTTCCAATAAATCCATAACCACTTGTGCTTGCGGTCAGGAGTGGTGGTGTCACTGGCATTTTCATAACACCAGTGGGTAACCAGCCTTAGAGTGGAAACTGACTGGAGTTACGGTTGGCATCCACTGTCGTTAGCAACAAGCACTGGAACCCTGATTTATTAGGCAAATGGAGGGGGTGCAGTGATGTTCTAGTGTAGATAAAAAGACGTTATGTAAAAATCCCTTTAAGGTTAATTAAACTAAGTTACTAATACTACTAGAAAATATTTTACTGTGCAAAAAGTAGAAATGCTGCAAAGTATCTAAACGGCAAAATAAGTCAAATAATTGTTATACTGCTGCTGAAACAGCTTTCTGCCTTTGGAACTCATTAATTTAAGATTGGGTCAACAGCACGGAGGGGCAAAACAAAGCAAGCACTTCAGTATAGTGGATTATGCAGTGGAAGAGCTCTGGAACAGCTCTTGGATAGGCTGATATGTTGGAGATGTTGTTATTTCAGCTATTTTCATAGCATACAGCACACTTGAACACAAAGGTCCATTGAATCATCAGAAAACACTTTAGACTGCTGTCTGAAGACTGCAACTCTATTCATCAGAATCTTGAAATGCAAAGCCCTGTGTCAAGTGGTCTGATACATTAAATTATTCAAACCTAATTGTCATAAGGTAGATAGATAAATATATAGATAGGATATGAGATAAATGTTAGATATATAGATAGATATAAGATAAATGATAGATAAGAGATTATTCTTAGATAGGTAGATAGATAGATAGATACTTTGACCTGCAAAGCAGTCCCCATAGATGTCTGTGGGGACTTCTATATTCCACAATTTAACAAGTTCTGAAAATCTGAACTTGTTCTCGTTTACTGTACGCCAGCTCAGGCTGGCGTACATTACGTATGTGTTATTTTTCAGCGCTGCTCCTAAGAGCAGATCTGAACAGCGCATGTGTAGAGGGATAATATGATCCCTCCCTCTCACATGCTGCATCGCCTCCTCAGATATGTTTGTGCACATGCCCAAGGTTTTCAGACGGCACATGCGCAAATGGACTTTCAAGCCTGCTGTGGATCACACAGGTCACTAGGAGAGAAGAGGCAGTGAAAAAGGTAAGTTCGCAAGGAACAGCTGTTTTTTGTGACTCCTGTTCCTAGTGAAGAATATTAATAAATACTTACGATATTTCATTCCTTATCTCTGCGAAAAGGATGAAATGGATCGAGTTCAAGATGTGTTTAATGATAAATATGCTCCATAGACAGGTATATAGATTATTATTATTAATAATTTTTATTTATATATACATTAGCAAGGTTTAATTTTTCAAAGTTTTGCATCTTTGATTCACAGGCAGGGGCAACCCCTTCCAGATGCCATACTCACTTTTCAGAGTTAGTGACTACAAGAGGGTTGAGCTGACTCAGGCCTCTATAGCATGAAATAAGTAGACCACCTATTGCAGACATAGGGACACCTGGGTGGCTTTTGCATGGGCAAAGGGGCTATGGTCTCCAGGAATGCCCCAATGTATATATCATCTTGGGTAGATGGTATGATTTGGAACCATACCATCTACCCACTTTTAAGCTCATGAACCTCAACACCAACTGCCTAACTTACGCTTCTGCTTATGTGTGAAGAATTGGGCATAGGACATAGGAACACTGCCTCCATAAACACATCTGTGCAGTATCCAGCAGCGGCCGAACAGCGGAGGAACGACACACTTGGACCGGGCTTCTCGGGCAACAATCCAGATATGAGGTTGAGTTATCACGATTTCCCCCATTCTGAAATTTACCAGCCATCACTGCCTATATCCGTATGTATAAAAAGTATTCCCACATGAACTTTAACCGGGCCCTCTACATCTACTCATTTACTAGTATATTAAGTGGACAACATTTGGAGCCCACCAGACTTTGTGAGAACTTGTCACTGTTACAAACTTTAGCAATCCAGGTGTCCTGCACGTTTCTTGGATGCAAGGGGCCAAAGTGTTCAATTAGGACAACAACAGCTCTACATTTTTTCTATTAGGATTATTCTGATTTTGAACATTACCATCCGTCACGCCTGAGGATCTGTCCATACCCAGACTGGGTTGTGTCTCTGGAGTTAGGCTGGTGACTACGTACACAAAGCTGGGTTGCCTAATTATGTTCCTTTGCATGTAGGTGAAAGGACAGGAACAGGTGGTGATAAACTAGCAGAGAAGACCAAACAGGAACTGAATTTCTGAACCCAGAATGGAACCAAAATGATGGAACCGGAAGGCTGGATGACGGAACTGGAATGGAGGTGGAATGCTGGAACCAGACTGGAGCCAAAATGCAGACTGCACTGTCTGAACTGGAACAACAGAAAGGATTGCAGACTGCTGGGACCCAGGTTGGCATTTGAAATAACAACATTGCACTGGCAATAGGTAAGTAAGGGCTCAAGAAAGTCCTTTTATAGTAGTTGATGATTACTTGTTGGAGACTGCGGTTAGCTGGGCAGAAGCAGCACTCCGAGTTGCTGAGAAAGCTCTGGTGACCATATCCAAGATGGCGACTCCCTGGAACTGGTTTTGGAGGGAAATCTGAAGCGGAGGGTGCTATCCCCTGATTGGCTGGGAGGATTCATGTGACCAATTCCAAGATGGAAGCGCCCATACCCTGTTTCTCCAAGGATCTCTGGAGTGGAGACAGATTGGGCAGCATGAAAAAGAGATTTCAAACCAGCAGAGCCTGAGGACCGCAGGAAAGAAAGCAGAGAGGTAAGTAACAGGACCTGAGAGCCTGATGTGTGACACCTTCATTATTTACTGGTGCTTATTAAGCCTAGCTTATTGGACTGAGATTTTACTGCTGGTTCTTGCTTTGTGTGTGTTTTCAGTTCACTAAGACTAGTGTATACTGGTTATTTGTTTATTTTTAAGAAATTGATTATTGACCATTTGCAATTGTAATACTGCTTTCTTTTTTCTCACACACACTATTGCAATATTGTATCAATAAAATACCATTACGTCTACCACTAATCCACCCACATAACATACTTTCCCCATTGCGCATGGGAACTTGTGTGTTTTTGTGCTTATAACTGGGGATTGGGACCACTCCCCCTCCATTGTATTCCCATTGGCAGCATACTGATTAACATCTAGCATAGGGAAGCGTAGATTCCCAAAAAGATTTGCTCAATTTGCAGTAGCATTATTCTGGGCAACGTTAATGAAAGCATCCTTTGGGGCTATGAAGATAAGTTAATTGGTGAGCAACAATAAAAAAAAGATGGGCCAGAGCTGGATGATATCAGGCTGACTGGAGGGGACTTAGTATTTGTTATCAGGAGGTCAAGACTTGATCAGTTGGGCAAGAGGAAATGGGTCAAGCTGAGGAAGCTGTAGGAATCTTCCATATACCCAGAATATGGATTTAACAAGGGTCACAATTCACAAACATTTTGAAAGCTAGTTTGGGTGCTGCAAGGACAGAAACAATACATTTGAATACCCATTCATTGGCACAGTCATTGAGTAGGCATGAGTGGGTTTAGATTGTGCAGTCATTAAAAATATAGGGAGATGGAAGTCCAACAGCTACTGGTTACTTATACTGCCAAAGCCGAGTGGAGTTGGCACGATGCCAGCTGTGTATAACAATAAGATCTACATCTATGCAGGTGCTGTCTGGCTAATCCGACATTACCATCACTGTCCAGTCCCCGGATCTCTGGCCAGTCCCTTCTCCGTGTATTACCTACTGTACCTGTGTGCTGCCGTGTGACCATAAACTTGTACTATGCTGAGTGTAAGTCCTGGGGGCATCCGAGTATCTGTGAGCATAACCAGTCTCTACGGGAAAGGCAGCTGCTATAGGTAAAGACCTCTTCTCCCAGTTCTACAAGTTAATGCCGCACTGGTGGCCATAACACTATTAAGTTGACTTTGGAAGAATGGCGACATCTTCTTGAGGGCACAGTACATCTAGTGACAACAGTACACTGACCACAAGAACCTTAGCTATTTACGCTCTGGACAGACTAACTAATGAAACTGCTTAATTCCCAGAGTGTGACAGGATCGCGGCTAACATCGCTGACCGGCTTCACACTTCCGGGTGTGTGACGTCACGCGTCACACACCCGGAAGTGACGCGTGAATCTAACGGGTGACGTCACACACCCGGAAGTGTGAAGCCGGTCAGCGGGGTTAGCCGCGATCGAGTCACACTCTGTGAATTAAGCAGTTTCTTTAGTTAGTTTGGCAAACTATGAGACGCTCAATTTGGTCTGGCCCCAGTGTATAATTATTATTGAGGGATGTTTGGAATACGAGTTCTCAGTTCACTTATCACCACTAGCTAGAACATCATTACCAGTATGGTCATAGGTGGGAGCATTTAGTGCCTAAAGCTGGGGAAATATCTGATGACAACAGACAAGCTTTAGAGGAATTTCACTGTGATACTTGTACTATTAACCCCTTTCTCACATGCACTGCATTAACATTTAATAGGATGTGAGGGTATTATGTTATGCTATATATACATAAATTAGGTCATTAGCTAACACTATTGGGACTATACTTATAGATCTTAAGCTCCCAAGAATACCTTTGTCTCATACTTTGTACTTCAGTGGTATTAGAAACTTGAACCTCAATAGCGTATCTCATTATCAGAACTGCTGTTATTTCAACCCAGAGTGGACACATACTGTTAATTATATGTGAGAATGGACACAGTGTATCAATGAACGTATGGATTAATATTAAATTCCAATAAATTGGGTTACTTAGAATTCCATGATACAGTGTCTATACCAATGGGCATCTTTCCCATTTAATAATAAGTGTCACATTCATGTGATTACCGGCTTCCCGGAAGGGTATTTTTAATTATCTTCATCACTTATCTTTAATTTCTCATCACTCTTTATTTTAATATTCGCCGATCTCAGTGATACCTGGTTTATCCTATTTTAAAGATGATCCTTAATAAATTTTGTTTTTATATTTTCTAATGGACTGGAGTGCCTCAGTCAACAACCTTTCTTAGGTGACTTGTTTCACCACTCTCTGTCTTGATATCATTTTTGTTTGAGAGAGCACCCCCTCATATTGAATTACCTATATAATTATAAATAAATTTAAGGTATAAAGGATGAGGAAGTCCTAACCCTAGAGCGAGATGGATTTGTTCTTTTTCCTATTTACGCTCTGCTCAGTGCCTGAACTCTAGCCAGGCCCGTTGGTCATTTTTTTAATCCTGGTTCGATTTTACCCTTACCTTTCGTCCCGGTGTCAGTAACTCTCGGGCTGATGCTCTCTCTCTCACTCTTTACATGGATCGGATCTCCTAACAATTCAGGAACCACAACCCATTATCCTGATTTTGTACTGCACTGCCCACTTTTGACCCGCATTGCCTGACCACTCTTCACCTACTACTTCGCTGGTAGCTGTTCTGGAGAACTGCGACCTGCACATCCCTTGCAGCTAAATCCAAACTCCCTTGGGGGGTCCCTGGCAAAGACCAAGAGCATGTTAGATTCCACGCCCCTAGATTCAGCAGCGCTGATCCCAGCAAGTAGGCATCATCCTATTGCTCATGTATCACAAGTACAACTAGAAGCAAATGATAATAATATTACCAATACAATATTTATACACAAATGATAACATTTATGCATTACAAAACTACTACCATTACTAAGATGTCAGCTGCCCGGATTCAGGAAAATATAAAAAAGAGAACCCAACGATTGCTCTGGAAGAAGCACAGGAGCAATGCAATAGACCTTCTATCAACTGTATGGACGGTCTATTAGGAGTACGTACATTTTCTGCTGATCATGTACACAAGTTGCAACAAAATAAACCATCTAGTAGATTTAACTATTCTTACCTTCTAATCAATGTGTATTCTAGCATCTATGCAGGCAATTTGTGTCTCCTTTCTGAGGCCTTAGAATTCAGGTGCGAGCCCAACAAAATCTGGATCCCTGTAAGGATCAGGATCTGTCCTGATTTGAGGGGACAGTCCTGCTGTCCCATGAGTCGGCATGTTTGTAGGGAAGTCTTGAGGTATGTCCCCTCTCACCATGCATCTGGCGTGTGCGGAAACTCAAAGGTGTTTTTAGAGGAGGGGAGTTGGGAGCGGGCTAGTGCTTAGGAAGCCCCCAATGTGATGTGGCCATGACCCTTTTCTATCCTATTTATGCTACTAACCGTCTTGTGACAAAGACATCAAATCGGTAGAATAGTATTGCTCACATCATTGCATTTATGAATACAGTCCAAACAATTTTTTTAAACATCAAGAGGGTAATCAATCAATTATCAATCTGTCGATTTTGTTCAGTAGCTAAAATCGCCCAAAAATTGCCAAAAAACTAGTTGATATTTCATCCAGCAAACTCTCCAATCTATTAAAAATTTGTTTATTTTCAATTCAAGCGAATTTGTGCAGTTTTACTTTGGGTGAATTGGGCACAGATTTTTCTCATTCATTTGAATAGGCAATGCACTTCAATGGGAGCTGATGGCAAAGCAATGTAAATACCACCATTGTCTCATTATCTCCCACCTTCACTACTGCAATCTCCTCCTATCTGGCATTCCTTTCAGCCATCTCTTCCCACTTCAATTCATTCTAAATGCTGCAGCAAAACAGAGCTTCCTCTCTCACCTCTTCACATCCACCATATAACTCTGCAAATTTCCACATTGGCTCCCAATATCCACCATAATCCAATTCAAATTACTCAAACAATCAAGCATAATGGTAGTGTCATACAGACGCTTTAAGCACCAGTGTTTCCGCTTCCATCTCCGCAATATAGCTCAGATTAGACCCTTCCTCTCCATTGAGGTCACCAAAACTCTCATCCACTTTCTGATCATCTCCTGCCTTGATAAATACAATCTCCTCCTTACTGGCCTCCAAGCACCCATCTTTCTCCTCTTCAATCCATACTCAATGCTGTAGCCCAAATAATCTTCCTCTCTCGACGATCTTCTTCTGAATACCCTCTCTGTCAAGCTCTACACTGGCTCCCCCTCTGCTCTGTTACAGAATTCTCTTCAAACTCCTCACCCTCACCAATAAAGCCCTCATAAACTCCACTGCTCCTGACCTCTCCAACCTCATCTCCAGTCATACTCCTTCTCGCCTTCTGCACTCATCCAATGACTACCACCTCACCTCCCATCTGGCCACCACATCTCTCTCCTGCATTCAATATTTCTCCCATGCTGCCCCCCTTCTCTAGAACGATCTCCATCATTCTATGGATCACCAGAGTCTTTTCCACGCCTCAACACTTCACTCCTGCCCCTGCCTCTCGTCTTCCCTCTTGCCTTTCTCTTTCCAGTTAGTGGCGCCCACACTGCTGGGCACAGGGTCTGCCTCCTTTTATTCACTCCCCACCTCCCTTCATCACTTTGGCATTGTCTCTCTGTTGTGGAACTCACTTTTATCTCTTTGCCTTGTGCACCTGTTCTCAGCAGAGTTTGTATTTATTGCACTATGGTTTTGTATTGTCCTGTATTCCGCATTCTGTTTTGTCCCATGCTCTGTACGGCTCTGTGGAACCTTTGTGGCGCCTCATAAATAGAAGATAATAATAATAATAATAAAAATAATAAAAATAATATTTCTTTCCATCTAGAACAGCGCTAATGTTCATAGCACTTAAATCATACATGCTGACTTTTTATGCCCCCCTTCTGGCAGATCCCATGGAGATAGTGTTACAATACGATTTGCATCATCACTATGCAATTCGCATCAGCATGCAGAGGGAGGCTTTGCCATGATGGCGCAATTCGCAGCAAATTGTGTCATCACAGCCTCACCCTACTCACTTTGCAAGAAGAACGGGTGGGATCTGGGAGGATGGCCTACTCAACCAATAGTGTGGGAGAACTTCCCAAACTTCTGGACAAGTATGACTTAAATCGCTCCATGCTGACATACTAGCAATGCTCCATTTCCTGAGCATAAGCACTCTGTGTGACAGGGCATGAGCGGTTTCCATTCACTTCAGTGTGTCGGCACAGAACGATTTGATCTCTATGAACACTAGCATTTTTTTGCTGGAAAAGTACTGCCATTCAAAGCGGCTGTGTAGCAACACGCTAAGACAAAAATGTCCATGTGTCCTTATTTTCACATTGGAATTCTTTGGCAGTATAAACCATTAAGGACTTAATGAAAATAAATGTACGTTTTCCAGTGTACACTGAAATTAGTATAAAAATGTTTCTAGTGCTTTGCATAAAGTATGAAAATGGCAAGATTTCAATTTAAATATAGTCCCATCTAGTGAGTAGTACAGAGAGTAGTAAGAAGTAAAACTCTAATCTCAGAGGTAATTTAAAGCTCTGTCCCTGATCAACATCTCGGAATGCAGCATAATGTGCATAATTATTAGCCATATTTTGTGAGATAAGTACAGACTCCTAATATACCCAAGTGTACTTTTACGCTCCTGCACTGATATATCTCCAGTTCTATAAACGTTAGTATTTTACATACTGCATGAAAATCAGCTAGCAAGCCAACATATTAAAATGTAATAAACATGTAAATTACAATTAATAAACAGACACATAAATGAACACGTTGTGCAGATTTATGTCCTGTATGCTCCAGCTACTGTAAGACATAAGCAGGAAAGTTACAGGTTAATCAGCACGTCCTTATTTAAAATTCTCAGTACTACATCTCCATCTAGAGGGCATCAATGGCAAAATCAACACATTCTAAGGCATTCAGCACTGCTCTGTATTATCTCTGTAGGTATGTACAGTATATTCCCAGGAACTCATTGATTCAATTTCACAAGGAAGAATTAAAAATGTCTATTTATCATAATCATCATCATCTAAAAAAAAAAATTCTCGTAAAAAAAAAAACCACACAATACAAACTAGTCTCATCTACTGAACAATGAAAGTGACAGAACTTTATTAACAATATTCTTATTTTATGTGTATTAAATTCTTTATTTGAGAAATTGTTGAGTAAATACCCTTCATAAAATAAATAATACAAGTTCAGTATAACAAACAGAAATGTACAGTTCTTGGAGACAAAGTATGACCATAGAAATGGTGTGCAGTATAATATTTGATAAGCCACACGGGGGCGATCACAAGACACACATTACTATTGTGGAGAACCTTTAATAGCAAAATCTCTTATGGCAAGTATCTATGTGTGCACTAATCACATTGTGAGATCACAGCACCAGTAGACTAATCCGTAAATGGATGGCTGTAGGTGAGAATGAATCATAAAATTTTATCATTGATTATCATGCTCTATGATCTGTGTCCGCTGTGCTCACTCTGTACTGAACATGGCAGGGAAAGAGTCAGGAGGGTGACACGTCAACCTTTAAAAGGACCAGAAAAGCTCAAAGGTTAAATATAAATAAGTGTTCCTGTTTTTCCACTCTGATTGCCATAAAACTTTCTCTTTTACAACTCATATCTGCCCATCTCGTTCTGCATCAACAATCATTCTGAATTTCTTGGAAACTATTAAAAGTAACTGATAAAAAAAATGTGCCCTCCCATTATAGCCCTTTTTTTTATTTCAGCAAATAAAACTATTAATTCCCACCTGATTTTTGAGATCTGATAAAGGTCCAACAATTGGCGCGTAGAACACTAAAGTAAACTTAATTCGCCACCTGAAGAAAATTTCCTCCTTCATACATTCATTCAGGTGTGGAACTTTTATCTACTTTATACAAAAAAAACAAAATGATCAGATATTTTCTTGTGTTGCCGATATATATTACTTACAGCCATACATCATTCTGTCAAAGCACCCACCCACTAGCACACAGAGGGCCTGATTCATTAAGGAAAGTTAAGCAAAAAACTGAGTAAGTTTTCTTACTCAAGTTTTCTGGACAAAACCATGTTGCAAAGCAAGGGGTGCAAATTAGTTTATTATTTTGCACATAAGGAAAATACTGTCTGTTTTTATGTAGCACAAAAATACTTGATAACTTGTACATTGAAATTTAAAGCTGATCTAGGACATGCCCTACCCCAAATATAAATCTGCCTCAATCTGGGCCTGCCGATCGCTTGGTCGGGTGCCAGTTTACTTACCTTAGGGGTCCCACGCTAGTGGTCTCCGCCGTGGAGACATCGCTGCTCCGTCGGTCCGGTGCCATCTTCTGATCAGGCTGCGCATGTGCAGTTCATCCTTTTCTCTGCTTCCATTCATTCCTATAGGCTGCTACCCTCTATTGGTTGGATTATTTAAGACACTTCTTTTTTTCAATCAGGTGTCAGTTCTTGAAGTCTCTCCTTGTGTGTGGACATGTTCTGGCTTTCTGTTCTATTTTACTGGTACTGCTATACTGTTCTGGACATTATAGGACCTCCGCTGCATACCGTGGTATTCCCCTGATCCTACTCAGTGCTGCCAACATACCTGGACTCAAGGATACCCTCAGCTGCAGTTCGGTATATAATCTTCTACATTCGTTATTCTGTTCTGAACATTGTCTGGACTTCAGCTGCCTTACGTGGTACTCCGTCTGATCCAGTTGCTGTGCTTCCCAGTATATCTGGACCTAGGTATACACCTGGCCGCAGATCCGAATATTCTGCTATACCTGTTAAACTGTCCTGAACATTCTCTTGAGTTCCGTTGCTACCTTCAGTGATCCTACTATTCGCCTCCCAGTTGTGGAATACTCCTCTAGTATTTCCTCTTCTACCTTGTACCTACCTGTGCAACTGCCCAGGGGCCCCACGTGCATAGGGGTCCCATAGCCAGGGCTCTGAAGTGGTTCAGAAAAAAGAAAAACAATTACCCCTTTGTGGTCACACGGCGGCCATCCGGCTCCCTCCTTCTTCCCTGCTGCTCTCGCACTGAATGTTGGGCGTGACATCACTACGCCCCCGACATTTTCAGTGAGGAGCGCACGGAGAGGAGCCACAACGTGACGGACAAGCAAACAAGGAACAAAGGAAACAGAAAAGAAAAAAGAAGAGAAGAAGGTGATAGAAAGGTAAGTGAAGGGGGACACATAGGAGAATAATGGAGGGCACAGTATCTGATACAGGGGCAGGGGGAGAACAGAAGAATTATGAAGGGGGCAAATAGGAGAAGAATGGAGGGCACAGTATCTGATACAGGGGCAAGGGGAGGACAGAAGAATGATGAAGGGGGCAAATAGGAGAATAATGGAGGGCACAGTATCTGATACAGGGGCAAGGGGAGGACAGAAGAATGATGAAGGGGGACACATAGGAAAATAATGGAGGGCACAGTATCTGATACAGGGGCTGGGGCAGACCAGAAGCAGGACGAAGGGGGACAAACATGAGCATAATAGAGGGCACAGTGTCTGATACAGGGGGAGACCAGAAGCAGGATGAAGGGGGGCAAACAAAAACAAACATTTATGTGGATTAATCTCTGTAGTCCAGCATGTTTTGTTGTTTTTTTTAACATTTTTATTTATGAGATTGACAACAAAAAGAAGTAAGCACATTAGATACATTTAGCACCATAAGACAAATAAAACAAAACAAAAAACATACAGAATTATTACGGATTCTGGAGCACATTTTCTTTTTTCCTTCTTTTTTTTTTTTAATTGATGGCATTTAAGGAACAGGTAAGTGCATGTATAGGCACGAGGACGCAGGCCAGCACCTCTCCTCCCCTTTTAAGACCAACTATTCAGAAGACAGATTGTCGATCGGCGGGTCTCTGGCACACATACGTAATTCATACCATCCTGTATTATGAAAGCTTTTCCAAATTTGTATGCGTATAGCTTGCGGAAAAAGATCTATTAGGCTTTCCCAGGTGTTAAAGAAATTTTCAACTCTGCTTTCTTTTTTGTAAAGAGGTTTCTATTGTATGAGCATTATTAAAAAATGGGTAAGGCGGTCGTTCTCTGTGAAGTTTGCAAAAAAGTTCAGTCAGGATTGGTTGAATTTCTCCACGCAGAGATTTATAATATTCGGCAGTTAGGCCATCAGGACCAGGGGCTTTGTGTAATTTCAATCCTTTAATTGCTAAGTCTACTTCTTGAGAAGTAATTTCTCCTGCAAGAATCTCCCTTTGGTCAGAAATCAATGAGGGAAGCTTTGCCTCTCCCAGTAACTTAGACATCAACTGCTGGTCTGGCGGAGTACCTGAATATAAAGTTGAGTAATATTTATGAAATTCCATCAAGATCTCTTCTGAACTAGTAAGTAGACCCTTAGGAGAATTTGTATTATTTGCCACTATATGTCCTCTGCGTTTGTGAGTTTTGGTCATATTTGCCAATAATTTACAGGCTTTGTTACCCCATCTAAAATACTTGTTTTTTTGTAAAATCCATTTGTTGTTTGGCTTGGCATGTTAAAAAGCTTTCCAATAATTGTCGCGCTTCTCTATGTGTAGTTAGGGATGCTTCCGTTTGAAGTTGAATAGGACTATTGTAGGAGTCTGCCGAGGCCTTGTGTAAGGCTTCGTAAGTTTCTTTTGATTTTTTACGATGGTTTGAAACATATGCAATTATCCTTCCCCTCATGACTGCTTTTGAAGTCTCCCAAAAAAGAATAGGATTATCCCAGTGTTCTATATTATCATCTAAGTATTCTGCCCATGCATTGGTCAAAAATTGTTGGAAATGCTCAGAGCCATGCAAATACGCCGGAAATCTCCAAATACGGGTTTTCTGACCCGAACAGGGTAATTGGATAACAATTGAGATTATCGCATGATCCAAAATGACTATGTCATCAATATCCACTCGCCTAATTAGGGACATCAACTGATCTGCTATAAGTATGTAGTCGATTCTGGAAAATGAGCCACGTACACTAGAGTAATATGAGTATGAGCGATCTGACGGGTTCAGAAGGCGCCATGGATCAACCACACCACATTCCACTGCCAGTCCCGCGAAATAGTTGGAATCAGAAGTTCTAATCAAGTTTGATTTCCCTGATCTATCTAACTTTGGATTAGCTACCGAGTTAAAATCTTCTGCTATAATGAGATTAGGTGTGTCTTTTTGCAATAGCATTTGTTTGATGGAACGAAAGAAGTCTTGTTGAGCTGAATTTGGAGCATAGATGTTTAATAGTGTGAATTTTGTATCATTAATTTGGATGTAAACTAGCAAGTATCTACCATTTGGGTCGATTATTGTTTCCTGGATGGTGTATTGAAGATGTCTTGCCAATATGATCGCAACACCTCTAGATTTTGAGGTTTGGGGGGCAGAAATACAATCTCCTATCCAACCTGCTTGTAGGGTAAGGCCTTCTGAATCTTTCAAGTGCGTCTCTTGTAAAAATGCTATATCTGTATGCAATCGTTTGAGGTGTGTTATTACTTTCTTACGTTTAATTGGAGTATTGAGGCCTCCTACATTCCATGATAACAAATTTAGCGTTTGTGGGGGTATGGGGGAAGGGGATTTAGAACCTAGAGACTGCATGACTTAACCCATCCCCTGTGGAGGAACAGAATGAAGGGTGCTGACCATGCGTCCCCGCAAACAGTACTCAACATTTTGAATAACAGTTATCCTTGTGCTTAAATAATGTGAAACATAAACAGTAAATTTGTACAATCTCAATACATTTTCAAACATTTTCCTAACCAAATCTAAACATGTTTTACCTCTGGAGAATTTACCAGAGATCAAAATAAACTTTTTCATATAAGTTATAGTAACCTTAAACCACTGAGAGAGTTCACCTTTTTCCTTTTTATAATTCTAAGTAAACATCACGTTATCAAGTTTATCTAACCACCTTTATATTTTGCACTTGTAATCAAATTTAATATTTGTACGACAGGCTATTTCTTCAGGACGGGTATGACCCGTATTACCAGAAGGCGAGGCGGTCATTTCGAAATGACGTTTGGCCACAGTCCGATCTTCAAAGAATACAGGGCGGCCATTTTCTATTACTCTTAGCTTTGCCGGGTAAAGAAGGCAAAACGCTTGTTATTATCCGCTAAGAATTTACAAATTGAAGTGAATTCCTTGCGTTTTTGTATGAGCATGACTGAGTAGTGCTGAAAGATTAAGATTTTATCTCTGTCTATGACCAATTCTTTTTTTCGTCTATAAGCTATTAGGATTTTTTCTTTTTCTGTGTAGTCTAGGAATCTGGCTATTACAGGTCGAGGACGACCACTTTGGCCCTCTCTCAGTTGGCCCAAGCGATGTGCCCTCTCAATATGAGGGGAATCAATCTCATCCTGTATGCCAAGGCCCATGACAACCTCCTGACCCAGGAACGAGACTAACTCAGAGCCCTTGATTGTTTCTGGAATGCCAATAAAGCGCAGATTGTTTCTCCTGCTACGATTCTCCAAGTCATCTAGCTTATCTTGGAATTGAGACATGTGTTGAGCTTGTTTTTCAGAGTTATTCTGTAGTTGTAAATTTGTGTCTTCGACGTCACTTGTGCACTGCTCCAGAGTTTCAATTCTGGCTGTGTTTTCTGAAATCTTCAGAACAGCAGCATCAAGCGAGGCCTGATGTGATTCAAACTTTTGTTAATAATTGAGAGTAAGATATTTAATATTATCTGGGCCGTTTCAGACCCCGACTCCCCAGCTGGTATTTGTGAGGGTAGCTGATCACCTTCTCCCAAGCCCCCCGACGAGAGGGGTGAGGAAGAAGGGGAGGCCACCCTATCAGCAATTGACTTGCCTCGACCTGATTTTACTTGATCAGGTTTTGTGTTCGCACGTTTTGACGTGGATTTGTTACAATATTTTTCCATATCTAGAATATGACTGCTATTCTGGGTTTTGTTTTGTTTTTGTTTGTTTTTTGTTTTGTTTTTGGTTTTTAACAACACAAATATATGGTCAAATCAAGCTCGGAGGAAAAGAAGTGAATTAAGAAGAAATGATGTTATGAATACATTTCTATTATGAACTCTCTCTAAGGTAAGTATAGACCATGAATTACATTTTATCACTGGTTCTGCTGCTTCACCCTTTTATCTTGAATTTAATAATTTTGGGAGTATGTAGGAACTTTTCACCACTAGATGGCAGCATAGACTTTAATATGCAATGTGAATGCCTGGATTGTCAGTTTTATAAGCTATTTCACAAATTTTCTTATCACTGTATAATCACTGTTGCAACAGCTAACCATGCAATAGTTAAGAGAATGATATGTTCAAGAATCTCACACTCTATTCGGTAATTGAGACTATAGGATTATCCCATTAATGCATATACAGTTTGCTTATATATGGGTAATTTTAGAAAATATACACAAATTTGTTTTTCTCTATTCACACATCCAACATCATCTGAATCGTATTATGAAAAAGGCACAATTTATACTTTAAAGAATACAACCTGCTGTTTCTCTGTATAGATCGCTTTAGGAGAGCCTGTATAACTGAGTGTGAAAAGTCAGTTTTGTCCAAGTCAGATGTGATAGAGATGTGATACAGAGGGGAAATAAAAAGTGTTTGGGGTCTCCCACTCTTGTCCTTCAATCGCCTTTTTCCAAGTGCTTATGCGCCAGAGAGTGTTACGAAGCTCAAGGTGGATTGCTCTTTGATGATTTGGATATTCCTTTTCTTCCTCTCACCCCCGTTCCAATGTATTGTAGGTGACAGAGTGTATCTCCGGCAATAACACCTTCCCCACGTCAATATCTCCCACTGCTCCAAATCAGCTCTTTTCGGGGACCCCCTCTCGATCTTTACTGCCAGATAAGGACCCTCCAGCACAGCCGCCGGGTGTTCGCATGGAGCCACGCTCCGGCCAGTCAGCGCTTCCCTCTGCCGGGCACCTCCAGGAACCGCCGCTCGCTCCCATCGTCTCACCTCTCCTGTTGGAAATGATCCCTCTACGGCAGGACTTCACAGGTAGGCAATCGTCCTTCAGTTCTCAGCTCTCGCGCATCACTTCCTCCGCTGAAGTGCCAGACCACCACCTCTCTTTACCGAGGGGACCAGGAGGATAATCCCAGCCTCCGCTATCACACCAGCAGGGAAGGATTCCTCAGGCGCGGGCCGCCGGCACTGGCATTCGCCGTCGGCAAGGTCCCCACTAGGATCCGGTCCTCCAACACGGCCTCAAGCGGGCAAAATGACCCCCAGTCACTACGTCTCTCCTGATTCGGCTGCTATCGATCAGCTCCACGCGTTCACCTCGGACCCCACAATCAATCCACTCAAAGGGGGTTTGTAGGAGTAATCTCCGTTCAGGTGATGTTCGGAAGGGCAGGACAGAGTGAATGGTCTTTTTTAGACTATATCCGCCATGTGGCAGGACGATTTGGCGTGGTTCTATTTCAGAACCGGATTCCGGGGATATGTCACAAGTTGACTCCGTAGTACTATGTGAATCTCGTCTGGTCTGCTGGGCTTGGTATTAGCCAAGTTTTGGTGACTTTGGAATATTTCAGACCCCTGATGTCGACGGATAGTTTAGGAGTTATACGGAGCAAAAGTAAAAAGCGGCCATTCCAGTTGACCCGCCCACCAGAAGTCCCAGCATGTTTTTTTAATGTTTAAATACTGACTATTTAAGCAGGTAACAATAAATATAAACTTAATTTTATCGATAATTTACATTTTTATTCTTGTGAGTGGTTGAGTTGGTAGGGACCCCGGGGCCCATAATGTTGTTAAGATGGCCCTGCCCATCTCTCCTACAGGCCTCACCTAATACCAACTGGAATGGCTGCGACCTGCGACACGGGAGCAGCAATGCCCCTGTCCTCTTGTGGGGCTCACTGGTGAAAACCTCCTGTGTCGTTAGAATCCGCGCCTCCCAGGAGGTAGTGCCAAACTAGGCAGGTTTAAGGGTCCTACCAGCCCTCAGGACTGTGACTCTGTCATAACATTTAAATTTACCTCCCCTCCAATGCAACATGGTTTTGCCTTACTTACTTACTACTTACTTACTAACTTACTTACTAACTTTCCTTAATGAATCAGTCCGATAGGGGCATATTAACTAGTGCATTTTTGACACAATCATTTTCATTCTTATCGCAATGAGATTGTGAGCAGTTATTGAAAGTGTTCTGACTTACAGCACTTCCAATAAATGCCTGTCCCAGTGAACACAACTTACCTTTTCACCGCTCGTTTTCTTCAGTCGGGATGCAGAGCAGTGTGGTAAAATAGTTCTGTGCATGCTCCGTCTGAAAACCTTAAGGTCACACAAGTGCAAAGCCACCTTTGCGATAGTGACCAGAGGAGAGACAGGTAAGATGTGGTGAAGGATCCAAAGATCCCTCTACCACAATGCTCTCCCCAATGGCTAACACCAGCTTCAGTAATAAGGCACAAGTTCAGAAAAGACTTTAATTAGCAGCCCCCATAGAAGTTTTCGTGGGGACTGCTATCGCGTACAAAAACAGTGGGACTACAGCAGATATCAGGGATATCTGCTGCGATCCCCTAGCTATAACTCAATAGGATACTTAGAAATGCGGTTATCAGGTAATTTTAACCAAAAATGAACATAATAAATAGACCACGTAGATCTATAAACTTAAACCTCCCTGCAAGCCATAGAATCCTTTCAACTGACATATACTTTAACTCTTTCTAACGTAATGTATATTATTCTTTGTTGAACATCACAATGAGGAACATAAGCTTTATTGTTTATATAGCTGCATTTATATAAAAATAAATTGTACTGTTGTATCACATTTATATATAATAATAATAAAATATGTAAAAACATAATCATCCCAGTTTGTATTATGAACCAAGATGCTTCATCTTTCATCATGCATTCACCAACTAGCTGGATAAAAACTTTTGTCAACTTTGCATCAGTCCTATTATGTCCAAGACATTATGGGGGGTATTCAATTGACGGCGTGATTGCCGAAAATCGAGCGCTCGAAAAATATTACCGTTAATACGGTAATCTGCGCGTAAAAACCGTTAATACGGTAATTTACTCTCTGGATTTCAGCTCGCAGCTCAGTAATTACCGTATTAACGGTAATATATTTCGAGCTCTCGATTTTCGGCGATCACGCCGTCAATTGAATACCCCCCTATGTCTTTCATTCAGTGTTTTAGGCACCCTGTAGTGGGTTAACAAGTCACCAGCCAAAGTTTTGAACAGGAGCTTTATTGTGAGGATTCCCAGCATAAGACAGCAATACACGTGAGCCCAACACCAAAGCAACGCAGAAAGTTCAGGATATATAGACTCAGAGGCGGAGCTAGCGAGCTGTGGCCCCCGTGCACCGCACCTGCTGCACCAGTGGTAGTTCAGCCACTATATAGGCTCCTTCAGTGCAGAGGCGGGAGAGTTCCTCCCCAGACACCAGTGAAGCCTAGGCGGAATGTCAGTCCCTAAATAAGTCCTCAGAAGAATGTGTGGGACTTCCTCCTGATTCCCAGGAGGTTAACACTTTATTAATATGTGGCAGTTTCTCACCCTTCAACAACCCCCATAAACCTTGGTGCCCTAGGCAATTGCCCTGATTTGATGCCACCTATCCCACCAAATTGCAGCACCAACCTTCCCCCAAGACATTACAGGTGGTCCTACACAGTTCCTGCATACCAGCAGCCGTATGGTTTATGAACCCCCCTCCTCCCATCCAACCCCTTACCAAGGTATTAGTGATACATAAAATGTAACAAAATAAATGCTCAGAATAACTTTACTTCAGCATTACTGGACAACTGACATTTAATGGTTTGCAGAGGCAACTATAAAAGAGCTTGTGTGACACTGTGGAAACAAGGGCATTGTTTAGTACTAGAAGACAGAATTACAAACAGCTCTCATGGAAATGGGATAGATAAAAAGGCAGCTTTTCAGACTGATAAGGAAAGAGATACAGTCAAAATAACATCTCAAATATTCAGGAATGCTTTTATTTTCAGCAGACTCAGAAGTTTTCTCTGCAGGCAGTTACTGCTTGGATATGCATGGGGAAGTGTCAAGTGAAGGGCAATGGTAGTATCATTTCTCCTAGAACAGCGTGAAGGACATAAGCAAAAGTAGAACTCTTCCAGAATGATGACTACATACTTGGGCTTATTCAAAGGTGGATGTATAAACATTTTTTGAGTATTATATGCATTACTCTACTACATACTTATCAACTTTTGATTGGTGTGCTTCGGGAGATCCCAGGGGTAGGTGGGTGGCTGGGTGGGGCGGAGCTTGCCAAATTGCGTCACTTGGCCCTGCCTCCCTAAGCAGGCACCACAATTTTACCTTATTCCAACAGGGGCGGGGTCACGATGAAGCAAGAATCGTGTCACTAAGCCCCGCCTCCACCCTGTTAACTAACTAAGGATACTGCATGCAGGAGGTTGTTCTGCTCTCCCGGACATTCCGGGGGAGTAGGCAACTATGCTTTACTGCATCACTGGAGATCCCTATGCTTCAACAGTGCATTTACCCATGATAAATGCATTGCATGGAATGCAAACGCACTGCTACAGCAACATTAACAAATGCTAGTAACAGCGGTAGTGGGTATGGTGACACTAGAAAGAATGTATTCTACTAGCTTTAAAATTCTAGTAAAACATGGAATTAACCCCAGAGGTAGCAGGGCCTAAGTCTGCTATAGACACCTTTTTTTTTTACCTCAAAGTTGTTTTATTGTAAAAAAAAAAAAAAAAAAACAGGCACACAAACATACACATACCAGGGTGAGGTTACCAGTTTGTACTTGCACAGTGGAAGGAAACACACAACCCAAAGGCACACATACAAAAGATATATATATACAACATTGCAATGAGAGCAGAGCAAAAAGCATAATACTGCTGCAGAATTATAATGCTAATCTTCCTGATTACCAATGATTTTGAAAAAATAAACATAAATAAATAATAAAACTTACCTGGACCCTGTATTGCCTCCTTGGGAGTGTTTTACTTTGCTATGATCCTCCAACTGTGTATTGTGATAGATGGGGAAGGTAACAAAACATGCACTCCCAGACGCAGGTGATGCTACAGCCTGTCTGTTTAAAGAAGTAGCAGCTACTATATAGTGATAGTCTATTAGCTTAAGACTTTAATCTTACTTTTCGTTGATTTAATTCACAAGTACACCAGTCTGTCACTAACAATGATGTACCTGAAAACATAACCTGGGGATTCCTGTCTATATGGAAAAACAGTGAGAAGTAATAAGCTATTGATTAACCTACACTTTTTTCTTACAGCCACTGCTGGCAATAGCCAGGAATTGCTGCACACATCAGTAATTTACCCCAAATAAGGAGCCTCCACTCTCTGTTCCACTCTAGATGGCTTGAACAGCTTTAAAACATGGATCAGTAGTCCCTATAGAAATTCTGCTATCAATAACCAAAGACACTTTTCAGAATTCAGACCTTTGTGGCGCCCTACAAATAAACATTGACGATAAAGATGAAGGAAGGGTTGAGGAGGAGAGAAATGACGAGTGATGGGGAAACACAGAGGTGAAGGAGACAGATTTAGGAGAGAAATGGAGAGTGAAGGGGAAACCCAGAGGGTGAAGGAGACAGATTGAGGAGAGAAATGGAGAGTGATTGGGAAGCACAGAGTGTGAAGGAGACAAATTGAGGAGAGAAATGGAGGGTGAAGGAGAGACACAGAGGGTGAATGTTACTAGCCGCGATGGCTATGGCCAAACGCCACATCCCGGTGGGGAGTTTAGCCGGGCGCGTGCGTGTTAGTGAAAAATGTATCATCAGCCTCCTGTGGCTGATTAAGTTAGGCTGGGCTGCTTGGTTCCCATTGGCTGCTCTAGGTATTTAAGACAGGGAGAACTGGACCTCCCTGCCGGTTATAGCATTTCCAGTCCTGTGCTGTTGCTGACCTGCTATTGGATTCCTGTCTGCCTAATTTTCCGTTGTGACCTTTTCTTGTACCCTAGACTTTGCCTGTGACCCTGACCTTTTGGCCTATATTCTGGATTTTGCCTGTTTGCCTGTGATCCTAACCTTTTGGCTTGTATTCTGGTATTCTGGACTTTGCCGTTTCATACGGACCTCTGACCTCGGCCTGCTTCTGATCACCTGCTCCAGTCTGGGCTACCACCTCTGGTTCCATTTGCGCTACGGCCATCATTGATGAGCTTCAGGCCATGCAAGAATATTTTGAGGAAAATATACAAAAAGGTTTTATTAGGCCTTCAAAATCTCCAGTGGGAGCTGGCTGTTTCTTTGTTTCCAAGAAGGATGGTGGGTTACGTCCTTATCAATCAATTTCAGAGGTCTAAACCAAATTACTATAAAAAAAAACCTTTCCTCTTCCTCTCATCTCGGTCCTGTTTAATCAACTTAAAGGTGCTACCATCTTCACCAAAAGTGATCTCCGCAGGGCATACAATCTCAACCGCATCAGATAAGGGATGATTGAAAGGCGGCTTTCAATACTCACTCCGGCCACTACGAGTATTTGGATATGCCGTTTGGTCTTTGTAACGCACCGGCTGTCTTCCAAGACCTTATTAATGAAGTGCTCAGGGAGTTCCTCGAGCGGTTTGTGGTCGTATACTTGGATGACATACTAATATACTCCTACACCTTGTCTCAGCACCGGTTTCATGTGCAGCAGGTTCTCCATAAATTACGGGACCATCATTTATTTGGCAAGCTGGAAAAATGCGAATTCGAAGTTCAGAGTGTGTCATTCCTAGGATATATAATATCCTCTACCAGGCGCGGGCTGGCAGATGTCAGCCCGGGGGGGCGCACAGGCGGCCGCATCGCATGACAAGGGATGCGGCCGGCACTAACAGCTGTGATTCTGAGCGGCCTTCAGTTATTCACGCGGGTTTAGCCCAGGACTTGGGTATAACTCCTCGCAGATTTCAAAAATTGGATCCCTCTGCGACACCCGCAAACCGCTTATTTGTGCCAGTTCATCTTCGAAAGGCTGTCCTCATTGAAACCCACGAAAATAAGACCGCTGGAGATCGCGGTATCTTTAAAACCATGGAAAACCTCTCACGTTCTGCTTGGTGGCCCACCATGTCTAAAGATGTTCGAGATTTTATTATGTCCTGTGAAATTTGTGCTAACAACAAAACGTCTAGGAACCGCCCTTCGGGTCAGCTCATGCCATTATCTGTTCCTACAAGACCTTGGACACATTTGTCTATGGATTTTATTGTGGATCTCCCATCTTCAGCAGGTCACAATACTATCTGGGTAGTGACTGACTGCTTTAGTAAAATGTTTCACTTCACACCTTTAACCAGACTTCCTAGTGCACAGAGTTTGGCGTCACTTTTTGTCCAGTACATTTTTCGGCTCCACGGTCTACCTCTGATCGCAGCTCTCAATTTATTGCCCAGTTCTGGAAGTCTTTTTGTGCACTCCTTGGAACAAACATTAGCCTCTCCTCAGCATACCATCCACAATCCAATGGACAAACTGGAAGGGTTAATCAATCCCTGGAGAAATTTCTACGCTTATATACTTCTGAATTCCACAACAATTGGTCAGCCTTGGTACCCAGGGGCGGATTCCGCATACAACAACTCCTGCCATTCCCCCACTTGTACCTCTCTGTTCTATTGCAATCTTGGTTTCCATCCCAGATCTAACTCTTTGGCTAACCTTAACCCTTCTGGTATCGCGGGCATACGCTCTACGACTTCTAGTCTGAAAAGTATCTGGAAGAAAGTTCAGTCTGCCATAAGGCGAGCCTCGTTTCGGTCCAAAAGGTTTGTGGATAAACACCGTAGAATCTGCTCTTTCAAAGTAGGTCAAAAGGTCTGGCTTTCCACCCGTAATATTAGGCTCAGGCAACCCTGTAGAAAACTCGGACCTAGGTTCATTGGTCCCTTTTCCATCATTAAGCAAGTTAATCCTGTGGCCTTTAGGTTAAAACAGGGTTGTCCAACCCGCGGCCAAAGGGGCGCATGCGGCCCAGCACGCCTGTAAATGTGGCCCAGAAGGAGTTTTGGTTGTGGCAAGGGGGCAGCGCTGTTAATGGGAAAAAAAAAATCCTGCAAAAAAAAAAAGAAAAGAAAATACTTACCTTGCGGACACGCGGTCACGTCAGCTGGTACTCTGGATCCCTCCCTTGTCTCCTCCTCCGTGCTGTGCTCGCAGTGAATGTCGGGCATGATGTCATCACGCCCAACATCCATTGCGGAGCGCAGCACAGAGGAGTCACCTGCGCGAGAAGAACAATCAGCAGCACAGAATTGGAGAAAAGAAGAGAAGAGCACAGGAGAACAAGCTGATTAAAAGGTAAGTTATGGGGGATTTTTTTTATTATTTCAAGGGACGCTGACCAGTGAATAAAAGTCACCTGGTCCTGGAGCATCATGGACCTTATCTCCCTGCTACATACTTCTACTTGTAATACTAATGGGGCATTATATATTATTCTCTTTGGCCCATTATAAGTTGTTATCCCTTAACTAACATAGTGGTGTAATTAGCAAAAGAGGTCACAATTTGGGGTCACAGTGATGTATATGTCAGGTACCGCAGGCCTGGTCAGGGCACCCTGATATACAATGTCTGGCTTAAATGCACTTTATTGATATTGCATCGAAACAATACAAAAATTGCTTATAGTATAATAACTAGAGAGGATTTTTTGAACAGGGCGATTGAAAGGTAAGTATAGGGGGATTTGAAAAAAAAGTGATTTTATATATATATATATATATATAAATATATATATATATATATATATATATATATATATATATATATATATATATATAAATCACTTTTTTTTCTCATATATATGTTAACCCTGTTTTCTATGGTTTTTTGGATGATCAGCTATCGTTATTGTTAGTGTATCTTATGTGCGGCCCAAACCAACTCGTCGTCTTCCAATGTGGCCCAGGGAAGCTAAAAGGTTGGACACCCCTGGGTTAAAGCTTCCACGTTCTCTGAAAATTCCCAACACTTTTCATTGCTCTTTACTCAAACCTGTAATTTTTTCTAATAAATTTAAACGTCTTCAGTTTCAGTGCCGCACTTCATTAATGTGGAATCACATGAGGAATTTTTGATAGAGAAAATACTTGATTCAAAAAAAGTCCAGGGTCAGATTCACTTTTTGGTCCAGTGGAAGGGTCGTGGTCTGGAGGAGCATGCCTGGGTTCATGCCGATCGAAGAGTTCTTCAAACAATTCCCCAGGAAGCCAGGGTGTCCGGGTTTCTTAAAACCTCCTCAAAGGGGGTACTGTTACAAGCCGCGGCGGGGTGTCCATAGCCACCGCTGTTCGCTCTTCTCTGGGCCCGGCTGTCTCCTTGACGATCGGTACTTCACTTCCGGTTCGACCATTGCCAAGGCAACTGCCGGAAGCCGCGCTGTCAAACGTGGCATCCCAGCAGGGAGATTAGGAGGAGACAGATTGAGGAAAGAAATGGAGAGTGAAGGGGAAACACAGATGGTGAAGGAGACAGATTGAGGAGAGAAATGTAGAGTGAAGGGCAAACACAGAGGGCAAAGGAGACAGACTGAGGTGAGAAATGTAGAGTGAATGGCAAACACAGAGGGCAAAGGAGACAGACTGAGGAGAGAAATCTAGAGTGAAGGGGAAACACAGAGGGTGAAGGAGACAGATTGAGGAGAGAAATGTAGAGTGAAGGGCAAACAGAGGGCAAAGGAGACAGACTGAGGAGAGAAATGTAGAGTGAAGGGCAAACACTGATGATGAAGGAGACAGACTGAGGAGAGAAATGGAGAGTGAAGGGTAACACAGAGGGTGAAGGAGACAGAGTGAGGAGAGAAATGGAGAGTGAAGGGTAACACAGAGGGTGAAGGAGACAGGTTGAAAAGAGTAATGTAGAGTGAAAGGGAAAAAACAGGAGGAAAAAGACAGACTGAGGAGAGCAGGCTGGAACGAGGATCATTTGCATTTTTTTCCCCTTTAAAATGTCCCTAACAGACTGCTGAGTCGAGTCTTGCCCCCCAGGCTAAAGTTTGTATGTTCTCCCCGTGTTTGCGTGAGTTTCCTCCGGGTGCTCCGGTTTCCTCCCACACTCCAAAAAACATACTGGTAGGTTAATTGGCTGCTAACAAATTGACCCTAGTCTGTGTGTGCCTCTCTCTGTCTGTCTGTGTGTGTATGTTAGGGAATTTAGACTGTAAGCTCCAATGGGGCAGGGACTGATGTCAGTGAGTTCTCTGTACAGCGCTGCGGAATTAGTGGCGCTATATAAATAAATGATGATGATGTAAAACTAGGGTACTGGTGTCTGACAAGTACTTTATTGAAAAGTTTGTCCTACAGTTATCCTAAAGTTATCCTAACAATCCTAAATATTTGTAATTTCTAGTGATGATTTAGCCATTAGGTGAAACTAAACCTTAAGTATAATAGCGCTGCATTATTTTGCAAGTATAAATAGTAGTTTTCTACACAGTAAAATGAAACATCTCAATACAAAAACATGTCTAAGAGCCAAATGCATCAGCTGAATTATTCCTAAACCGACCTTATAGTGCAAATTCTGATTGCAAATCACAAACGTAACAATTTCCAGTGACAACCTATTTGTATTCAGTTCTGGCACCAACAATAAAAAATAAAATGTAATTGAAGCTTGCCATAAATTACTGCTTTGCAGCTGCACAGTGTGAGAAGCCAGTTAATTAGGCTTCTTATAACTGACACAGATCATTATGTAAAGAGGATTTAAAAACAGACTTTTTCCGCTTTACATTAAAGGGCAAGAATCTTTACAATTTAACTTAAAAAATACCAAAGGGTTAAAGTAACCCTTGGGTATAAAACCAGCTGGTTGCTTAGGAACGCAAGACATAAGAAATTCTAGATTGAAAAAAAAGTGATTCTTAGTCAGAGTAATGGTGCCTAAATATAAAACTACCTAATATATTAAAGGGTACCACCACTAAACATGTGTTCATCTCTGTTCACCGCATGAACAGATCTGATCATAAAGATAATGGATCTTTATGGGAAACACCTTGTCAGTACCCACTGCCATTTGTTTTGTGTGTGCTGGCAGCATTCAGATCCAGTCAGCACATGAAACAAATTTCAGTGGGATCTGTGATAAGATCCTTTTAAACTTTGAGCAAAGTATACAGCTGAACTCTGACACATGGGACTGACCACAATAAAAGTACAAAATGCAAAAAAAGGTTAATTTATTCTTGCATTTGACAGATAAAAGCTAACTACTGGTTGGTTGTTGTTGTGGTTCAGAGCAACTTTTGCAGCTAAATGCGATAATATAAAGTGAGCCCTAAAATGTTTATGTTGTTAAAAGATTTATACATCTGACAGTTTTCTCTGTTTGTGACAGCTTACAAACTAAAAGGAAAAAAAGAGCAACTAAGACAGAGGCTACTCCAATAGAGCTTTTTCGATTATTAAAAAAAATAATTGGAGAATTGGAGAGATCTGCTGCCTTTTGAGGGTTCCCTCCTGTCTGGCCCCCATACCCAAAAGGGAAATCAGTTGCTGTACTAACATAAGCAGTACAGCCATACAGCCACATCAAATCTTGTGTGATCTCCACTGATTAGTGAAGATCACTGGTTTGGAGGAACCCTCTAATCATTCATTGAAGTGGCTGTATTGCTTGCCCTAGTCCAGTTGCCCCATCTTAATCTACAAATAGTGGTCAGCAGAAAAAACACTGTATTTAAAAAATGACAAAAACTTATAATTTTGTCTTTTTTAACATTAAGTTTTTATTGAAGGTATGGTAAAGGGGGTACAGAGAAAAAAGAAAGAGAGAGGGATTCATAGTGGGGAGCAGACAAAATCACGATAACCAAGTTATAAAAGCAATTTCCTAACAATAGAGCTATGCAAACATATGGGAGGAGCCGGAGTCAACATGTTATGGAGATGTCAACTAGACAACAGTGGTATGGCAGCCGAATCAGGGGTGGAAGGAGTCAGTTGTTTTTTGGGGGCATAGGAGCCTGGACCCTTCTCTGTCAGCAGTGAACTCGTGCCAGTGCATAACGATAGGGCAGGATGGAACCATAGAGTATGGGATGTCCAATGTCTCCATGCGAAAGCTAAAATTAATTTTTGCAACAATGTTATGGATAGTAGGGGGGAGATGGGTGTTTCCAAAGTTGCACTATCCTTGTGGCTACCAGGATGTGTCCCCGAATGTATTGATAGTGTTTGGGTAGTTGGTCTACGTGGAGGAGAACGATAAGCAGGGTCGGAGTTAAGGAGATTGACGTGACTATCTGAGCAAGGTCAAATACCTTTACTAAAGGTGGCTGAATAATGGGACACGTCCAAAATACATGCATAATATCTTCTACAGTGCCACAGTTTCACCAGCAGAGTTTGGAGTGGTCAGGCCAGATATTCTGAAGGCAGGCTGAGGTGAGATAAATACTAAATAAGAGTTTGAGCAACACTTAGAGACTCAAGAGAGGTTACCTTAAATCAGTGGTGGGCAAATTCAGTCCTCAAGGGCTACCAACAGTTCATGTTTTTAGGATTTCTGTCTGCAGAAACACCTGGGATAATTACTGACCCAGCCAAATAGATTAACTCACCTGAGCATGATTAAAGAAATCCTAAAAACATGAACTGTTGGTAGCCCTTGAGGACCGAGTTTGCCCACCACTGCCTTAAATGATTCTCCATTGGGAGGGGGACAGAGAAATGTTAAGATCTGTTTCCCATTTACTCTGGGAAGTGTGTATGGGTATATCAAAGAGACTAAATAAGTGTTGGTACCAAAATGTCTTTGTTACTTCCCCTAGTCAGTTTGCAATGGGGGAGTCGTGGGGCTGAACATAGTGGTCAACCATGGCGACGGAGGTTCCCCTTCCAATGCTGCAACTGCAGGTATTTCTAAAAATCTTTAGGGGGATGCTATGTTGTTCCTGCAGCTGCGCAAAGGAGCAAAGACCCCCAGGGACAAACAAATGTGTGAAGGGAGAGAGGCCCCTTCAACTGGTAATATTGAAATCAGGGAGTAATATAGAAACCGTAAAGAGATGTTGCTTTTCAGAGGGATAAAATCTGTGGAGGACCCAATAGTTCTGTTCCAGACCTTAAGGGCATCTAGGATCGAAGTTCGGGAATGAGGGGAGTGAGGCCATAATGAGCTAGGGAGCCAGACCAAATCTGCCACCAGGCATGCAGGGTAGAGGGCTTGTTCCATGTCTACCCAGGGTTTTTGCAGAGCCAGGAACGTCCAGTCCCTAATTTGGGAAAGAATGTATGCTTCTTCGTAGTGGGTCAGGTCCTGCAGGGCCAGCCTCATAGCTCTCTTGGGCAAGGCCACTCAGGCAAAGGACAGCTAAGTGGGCCTACCCCTCTAAGTGTATTGGGGCATTAGTGAGTGGAATACAGATAAATTAATTCAGGAGAATATAAGGGATGGTTCTAAATAGGTACATACGTAGCATAATTTTAAAGACCTCCACCCGTCCAAGCAAGAAAAACCCATAAGACATCCAGGAGTTAGATATTTTGAGAAGTTGAGCTATAAGTGGAGGATAGTTAACAAATACATTGGATATTTGTGAGGGAATATGTATTCCTAGAGAGGAGATCGATTTTCCCTTCCAGACATATTTGAACCTGGATTTTAAACAGGTCAGGGAGTCTGCTAGGATATTGAGTGGGAGGGCTTCAGTCTTGGTGGTATGGTGTCGGGCTGGACACAAAGAGAAGGACATCATCAACAAATAGGAAAATACTGTGGTCGAGGAGGTTGAAGTACCTACAGGCCATAGACCATCAAAGGTGTTCTGACAAGGGTTCAGTTGGTAACACATAGATGAGAGGCGACAGAGAGCATCCCTGTCTGGTACCATTGGTGATGGTAAATTTGTCGGATAGAAATCCGCTACTAAAAACTTTAGCAGACTGGTCACTATAGAGAGCCATGATCGCCTGAAGGACATGCCCCTGGAAGCCAAATTTGAGTAGGACTTGTTTCATGAAATCCCAATGTAGCCTGTCAAATGCCTTCTCAGCATCCAGAGAAAGTACCAACAGCTCATCTCTGTGTCCTGAGACATTCAACCAAATTGAATATTATCCTTGTATTATCAGATGCCTGACACTGCATCCCAAATCCTACCTGATCAGGGTGGATGAAAGTGGGAATGAGGGGGCTAATCCTATTAGCGACCATTTTGGCACATGTTGGGATGAGGTCCTTCTGGAATATAGAGTAGAAGTCGTTAATGTATCCATCTGGGCCAGGGGCTTTAAATTTCAGGAGACCCTTTGTCACCTCTGTAATTTCTAGGGATGTTCAAGGGGTATTCAGAGCTTGGAGGGCATCTATGTCCAGGAGAGGGAGGTTCAGGTGTTAAAGGAAGTCATGTATGTCGATTGGGTAAGTCTGTGGAGTGTTTGGTTCACCTTTGAGATTACAGAGGCTTGCATAGTATTTAGCAAATAAATTGGCAACGTATCACGTGTTGGAAAATTTTAAACCATCAGGGCTAGAGAGGAGGTGGATCCAATTCATTGCCTGTTGCCCCTGGAGTTTCCAGGCCAACATTCAGCTTGCTTAGTTTCCTGTCGTGTAAAACTTGTGGTGGAGGCGCGACAAAGCAACATGGGTGCGGGTTAGAAGGTGATATTGGAGTTGTTGTCTAATTTGAGTCAGCTCATTTTTCACCGCAAGGGAAGGGGGGGGTTTTATTACGAGATTTCGCAAGCTTAGTTTCCAGTCCTTGTAACAGGAAGGCATTAACTTTAAAAGTCTTGCTCCATGTTTTGTATTGCAATCCCCTGAATGACCGCTTTAATGGCACATCATTATGTGAATATAGATGTTTTGTCAGGGGAGTTGTTAGTAAGGTAGTCATTGAGTGTTTCTTGAAGGGCAGTCTTACCCCCTAGGAACGTGAGAAGATAGGCAGGTAGTCGCCATGGTCTAGGGGGAGAGGTTAGGGCAGATGGTGACTAGGACCAGAGAAGTGGGGCATGGTCAGACCAGGTAATTGTGAGTAAAGAGAGACACTGTTCTATCCTGGTTCTCATCCTACCTCTGTAATCGCTCTTTCACTGTTAATTTCTCTGGGGCCACTTCTGCTCCGCTTCCTTCATCAGTTGGAGTACCGCAAGGCTCAGTGCTAGGTCCTCTGCTGTTCTCTATCTATACCGCTTCTCTTGGAAATCTAATAAATTCCTTAGGATTTTAGTATCATCTCTATCATCATCATCACCATTTATTTATATAGCGCCACTGATTCCGCAGCACTGTACAGAGAACTCATTCACATCAGTCCCTGCCCCATTGGAGCTTACAGTGTAAATTACCTAACATACACACACACACACACACACACACACACACACAGAAAGAGAGAGAGAGAGATAGACTAAGGTCGATTATTATTTTTTTTGATAGCAGCCAATTAACCGACCTGTATGTTTCTCTATGCGGATGATACCCAAATTTACCTATCCTCTCCTGATATCTCGACATCTGTGTTGTCCCGTGTAACTGACTGTCTCTCTGACATATCATCTTGGATGTCCTCTCGCCACCGCAAACTTAATCTTTCTAAAACAGAGTTAATAATATTCCCACCCACCAACAAGAGCATACCTGACATTTCTATCTCTGTTGATAACATGACCATAACTCCCACCCCACAAGCTCGCTGCCTAGGTGTAATCCTTGACTCACACCTATCCTTTGTTCCCCACATTGACTCTATATCTAAATCATGTTATATACATCTAAAGAACATTTCCAGAATTCGCACATATCTTACGCAAGACACTGCAAAAACCTTAATTCATGCACCTATCATCTCCTGCATTGATTTTTGCAATTCCCTCCTTAGTGGTCTTCCCCAAAACAGACTCAAACCCCTACAATGTATTTTGCACACTGCGGCAAGACTGATTTTCCTTGCAAATCGTTATTCCTCTGTTGAATCACTCTGTATGTCTCTAGACTGGCTGCCTGTTTTCTACCGAATCCAATATAAAATACTTTTACTAACCTACAAGGCCATCAACAAAGCTGCACCAACATACATCCCCTCTCTTATCTCAAAATATCTCCCAACTCGGCAACTCCGTTCTGCGTCTCTCATCCAACCTCATTACATCCTCCCATTCCTGGTTACAGGACTTTTTTCGGGCTGCACCCACTCTATGGAAGTCTCTCCCTCGCACAATAAGACTGTCCTCTGGTCTACAAACTTTCAAGCGTTCTCTGAAAACCTACCTTTTCAGACAAGCTTATAATATTCCTCAACCACCCTCTTAACCTAACTACCTTAGCCTATTACTACCCGTTACACAATTTCACACAAGACAACTACCCCCTGACCAACATTGTTGTGTGACAGGATTATTTAGCCTATAAGTCACTTTTACCTTTGCAGCCTAGCTGGGCCAAAATGCAAAATGTAGACTTAGCCTTAGCCTCATGTGTCAAACTCCCATTGTCCCATAGATTGTAAGCTTGTGAGCAGGGCCTTCTCACCTCTGTCTGTTTTACCCAGTTTGTTTATCAGTTTACTATGTTTGTCCCTAAGCACTACGGAATATGTTGGCGCTATATAAATGATGATGATGATGATCTAGAGTGTTGAAAGGACAATTTGTCAGTGAGTGTCAGGTCAATCCTAGAGTAGTTATGTGCTTGCGAATGGTAGGTGTCGTACAGGTCATAATCCGCTGCGGAATCCGAGGGAAGGGCCTGTGGTGTTGGTGGGTAATGCAGTGTCAAGAGGGTAGGTCTTATCCAGTCAGGAGTCTAAGACTAAATTGAAATCTCCCATTAAGATGAGGCTACTCAACCGAATTTTCTGTATTTCTTTGAGGACACCTTTTAGAAAAGGTATTTGTCTGGAATTAGTGGTGTAGAGGAAGACTAGCGTGACCAGCTTGTCATCTAATTGACCTGTTAGGATCAGAAATCTACTCTTTATCTTCAATCTTTTGGTCGAGGTTAAATGAGATTTTGGAGCCAAACAGGATAGCTACAACATTACGTTTAATAGGGCTGTTGGCCGAGTAGCAGGTGGGATAGTAATTATACCTAAAGAAGGAAGCCGCTCTAGAGCAGAAGTGGGTTTCCATATATGCTCCATCCGTACTTTGCCCTGAAAAATGGTCACACACATATGTGACCATGCAGATTTGCATGATTCTGGCACATACGCCTGCTTTGCGCCTGGAGTAGTGTAATGGTGAAGGGAAGGGGCATTCTTGTGATTGACTGTTTGCAAATGCTCTGATGACAATGATAGGTGCTTTCTTTTTTGCACCTGCAGGGGTGCCAGTGGGTGACAGTATGGTATCTAGTGGCTGGGCCCTCCTCAGGGACCAGCCACCTTCCTTCATGCGGCCATGGATCTTATGATCCGTTCCTCACTCCCTTCCTTTCCCTATGTGTGACTGCTTACTTCTATCCCTGTCACTGACACATGTCACATGGAACGTGCACCACATGACCAGCGCCGGATTAAGGGAATGGAAGCCTCTGGGCTAAAGGGGCCTCCATTCCCCCGTTAGGCCCCCCCCTGTGAACCCCCCCACCCAGCGCTTACCCCTCTGTTCTCCTGTGACTGTAGTCCTTCCACAGCACGCTGTAAGCTCCTTACTAAGGAGATATCGTGAGAGTGAGACTACGAGTCTCACTCTCACGATTTCTCGTCCGTAAGGAGATTACTGAACACCGCGGAAGGACTGCAGTGACAGGTCCAGCAGCATTGATCGGGCCGGGGGCGCCCCCGCACCAATCAAAAATGCCGCTGAGCACTTACAAGGGCCCCCTGGATGCCCGAGGCCCCTAGGTTGTAGCCCAGTTAGACCTCGGGTTAATCCGCCCCTGCACATGACAGGTGCCATCCCATGTGTGCAAGCTGCAAGAGAGGTAGACAGAAGTCTGTGCCTTTCCAACACAGCGCAGATGGACAAGGTAAGTGTGAAGGAAGGGTTTTGTTTTTTAATATAATGTGGGTGGGAGGTAGGCTATTAACTTAATGGTTAAGTAATTGTTTAATGGCCACTATTTTATTTGTGGGGTAATGGTGGCGCTATTTCATTTCATAGTGGGGTCTATTAATTTAAGGTTGGGTGATGGGACCTTTAATTTAATGCTGGGGTGGTTTAAGAGCTATTAATTGAATGTTGGGTGAGTTTGGAGAGAATGAGGGATATTTATTAAATGTGAATATGAATTATTTAATATCGGGGATGGTTGTGGTAAATAGTTATATTTATTAAATGTAAATGCTATTCATTTATTGTTTTGGACTGAGAAAAAATAGATTTTTTTTACTATTATTTTATTTATTAAATGAGAATAATTTAATGTTAGGGCTGGAAATTTGTCTATATGTCAAATCAATACTATTAATTTAATGTTGGGACTGGTTGCAGGAAAAGAGGCCTAATTTTTAAATGTGGGTGCTATTGATTTAATGCTGGGGCTGGTTGGGGATTTCTAAATTTCATGTACCTGTTTTTTTCCAAATAGAGTTTCCTGCATTCCAGGAGCCAGACTAGCAGCAACTGAGCTAAAGACACCAGCAGCCGCAGGTAGTGAAATCTGCAAGAACAGGTAGGAGAAAGTGGACAGTCTGCCAACTGTCCTGAATCTGGTGGCGCAGTCCAGGTGACTGTCCTGCTTAGTCAGGATTTGGTCCGACTGCACGGACAAGTCCGAGGTATGTCCGTATGTGTGCATCTAACAGTAGTACACACAGTACTGAAATGAAATCATAACAGCCATATTAAACCACAGGTGTCCTCCCGTCTTAAGTACCCCAGGCCCCTGAAAGCCTTAATCCAGCTCTGCATCAGGCCCATAGTGCACATTATTCATGGGCTATTTTATGGTTCTAAAAAGGGTCACCTCTAAATTAGTTTCTGGCTACGCTAATAACTGTTAATTTTATGATGCAGCAAGACATGAAGCTAATTTAGTCATTAATTACACCCATAGTTTATTAAGAAATGCTTCTGCTGATGTGTTCATATAAATTTAAGTAGCATATCTGAAAATTCGAAAACTGTCCATGAATAGAAGCTAAGTTGTCTGTACATTACTATTTCCATCTATTTATATAGCACCAACATACTCCGTATCACTTTACAATTGGGAACAAACACAATAAAAAATCAATACTAGGTAACAGCAAACAAAGAGGTAAGAATGGCAGAAACACTATCAGTAACATAGGCCAACACAGATACATTTGGGTATCATTCAGGTGATACTGAAATCCAAAGGAACTTATTCATTTTCCAAGAGAAATTTTAAAGATTGAGAAGAGGAGAGGGCCTAGGACCAAGCCTTTTTGGTAGTCCAATTAATAGAGGAAACAAAGTGGTGGTGGATCTAGAGAAATAAATATTGAAGGATTGGTTTGAGAAGGAGGATGAAAACTAGATTTTTTTTAATATTCCATAAGTGATTTATTGTCCTGGACATTCTTTCATTATGCATGATAGCAAAGGTATGCATTCACCACTACTATGGTGGAGCCCAAGCCCCTTCTACTGGCACACTAGGTACCAAAGCTCTACCATCATCCAAGGGTATTAGAGTTGAATAAATAAATATTACTAGTAGATCTCTTAAAGCTGTCTTATCAGTGTCACTAATGTCCTCAATTAAGATCGCAAGTACAAACAAGACTTGACAAAGAATACAAACTGGTCCCACACATTTAATAATAACAATAATAATAATAATAATAATAATAATAATAATAATAATAATAATAATAATAATAACAGACTGCGGCCCCAAGACATGTATTATCACTATCCACACGGTAGCGGTTTTGTGCAACACCAATGCAAAAAAGTAAAATACAACCCAAAATCATTTTTTCAAGACCTTTGTAGTTATCCTAAAAATTCAGTTTTAAATAATATAACTCGAATTTTAAGTTCAGTAATCATTTAAATAGCGCCATTTTACAACATTTTTAATGATATGCATTTGAGATTTGGGGCTAGATTTACTAAGCTGCGGGTTTGAAAAAGTGGGGATGTTGCCTATAGCAACCAATCAGATTCTAGCTTTCATTTATTTAGTACCTTTTACAAAATGATAGCTAGAATCTGATTGGTTGCTATAAGTAACATCCCCACTTTTTCAAACCCGCAGCTTAGTAAATCTAGCCCTTGGGGTTAAAAGGCAAATCTTCTATTTTATAAACTTCCAATCCAAATTAAAATAAGGATGCTACATACAATCACAAATCTGACATCTTCATTACCACAACCTGGCATACTATGTCATGTTAAATGCTTAAGGGGGAAAAATGGTTTCCTAAAATCACTTAATTGAACAGGGCTCCCACAATCAACTGTTTTGTTGGTATTGGCAATATGGTTCAGCCCTGGCCTTAAAATTTTGACTTGTAGATTGTCATAAAATAAAAAATAAAAAAATGGATAAATAAATAGTTCAGTTTTCAGAACACCACATTCCCAGTGATCAGCTGAGCAAGACAACATGATGATGGTCTGGTGTCAAATCAAGGGATGAAGGTGAAGAAACATATTATTAGCTGAAATCATTAAGCACCAAGTCAATTAGTTAGAAAAATGGCAGTGGATAGATCATGAATGGATATGGTTAGAAAATCCATAGTTAACAGTTAAAATAATTCAACAGCATTGTACTGTATCAGCTCAATCATATCTCTCCCAGAGTCAGTCATGCTTGATTATTATTCATTCTCTATTTCTGTCAATCCTATATACAGACTACTAAATCAAGTTAATCTGCGTCATATCTCAAAGCACTCTGTCATCTATCCCTTATCACATTGTGATTCACGTGTGTACTTACACACACAATATAGATAGATATATATATATATATATATATACACACACACACACACACACACACACGTTCGTATGTATGATGTCTATGTGTGCTCAGGTTAACCTCAGGATATATATATTATATACATACATATGTATAAATACACACACATATACATTCATATGTATGATGTGTGTGTGCTCAGGTTATCACGCCAGGATATATATTGTATACACACATATATATATTCGTATGTGTGCTCAGGTTATTACTCCAGGATATATATATATTATATACACATATGTATAAATACACACGCATATATATATTCGTATGTATGATGTGTGTGCTCAGGTTATCACCCGAGGATATCTATAATATATACACACATATGTATAAATACACACACATATATAGATATATATTCGTATGTGTGTGCGTGCTCAGGTTGTCACCCCAGGATATATATAATATATACACACATATGTATAAATACACACACACACACATATATATTCATATGTGTAATGTGTGTGTGTGCTCAGGTTGTCACCTGAGGTTTATCTGACACACTCATTAACCCTATATTTGCTAGGAAGGGCAATTAGTCACCTCAACAGCCTCCACAGAAATGCTTTACGGAAATCCAGTGTTTTTTTCCTCCTAATCCTTTGCACTAGAATTGATCTATCTTTTTCATATACCATTACATCAGTTTGTACCCCCTCAGTGTCACTAACCAAACATATAATTACCTCATTGATGAGGTTGATTTTTGTGTATGCGCTTTTATTATTTTAGAAGACTTTCCATACTATTGTTTACCCTGTCTTGTTTAATTTTCGTTATTTAGCTCAAAAAAGGAAAAGCTTTTTAAAACGCTCTATGCACGATATGGCTCATTGCACATCCCGAAAAGAGAGCTCTGTTCCATAGATAAAATTCCTTTTCAGCCCCCAAACACATCAACCCCAACCTTCCCTCCAAGGCAGTGAAGAAAGGCAAATGGTTACCTCATTCAGAAGAAATGTGGCACTGGAATCAGAAAAAGACATAGAAGGGGCATATATAGCCCAGAGCTGCACTCTCAAAATCTTTTTTTACAGCAAAGGCAGACTTTGCATCCTCTGTTGATCTGCCTCGCTGTGTTCCAGCTCTCCATCACCCAGGCACTACACTTCCCTCCCTCTATTCCATTCACTCCTCCTTCCATTTCTCTCTCATTTCAGGTCCACCTCTTGCTGCTACAATGTGGTTATAATTATGGATCTATGGATATCTAAGTGCTGAATAATTGTATTAATGTCTTATGGCAACAAGCAGAAAAGGCTTTTCCTGTATAGTCAGATACACAAAATGGATTTTGCCGTTTTTTTTTCTCCTTGCACAAAAGCACTGCCCCTGGCATAGAAGTGTTTGTGCTTCTCCTGTGATGCCACTCAGAGACCAGTGGTTCTATGGCTGGAGGCAGTACTGGATCTTCCATTCACAATGGTATCATTCAATTACAATGCTTATTTCATTCAACTTAAATGTATCTTCACTTTCTATAATATGACGGACAGAAATTTTACTTGCATCTGAATCATCATATGAAACAAAGTTATAGAGTAGTGTAATTCAATGCTGTCAGCCTAAGGGCCAGATGCGACCCTTCTTGACTATATTTGGCCGTCACTTTTCCTGACAAACTCCATATACTCTATTGCAAGAAATAATTTTTTTGAAAAGTTAGATAACATATATTTCAGAGGTCAATGGTAAACATCAACAATATGGTACATTACAGAGAATGTGAAAGGACAAACTCAACAAACGCTGAAGACCAATGTTTAAGCTGAACAGATATGAGGGGTGGGGGGAGACCAATGGAGGATGGAGGCCATGAAAGAGGAGGATGAGGGAATTAAAGATGTGGAAGGCTGGTGGACTAAGGTCGGCAAAAAAAGACAGAGAGGGCAGCAAGTTCAAAAAATATACAGGAGCCACAAACCCCAACGTTTATTATAGTCTCCAGCCATAGGATAGATATTCTGGTGGAGAGATTATCTGAATCAAAAAAGTTGAAAATGATAGTAGCCAAGCTTGCATTACAGCATTAAGTGTTCAGCTTGTGAGCACAGACCTGTAACTTCCGTGTGGATAGCCCTCCTCAACAGCACTAAATAATATACCCCATTTCGTGAAATACCTCAAAAACATGACAACAATAAATCAGTTTAATCATATAAGCTTAACTGACCAAATTCCAGAAATTAATTAGCCTGTATCCCTAAAAAATTAATGATGGTATTTAAGGGCCTTATACTGAGTTTAACACACACCCATTTGTGTAGCGTAAAATCCACAAGTTTCTACTGTGCACGCCCAGAAAACAAGCTGCACGCGTACATGCACATGCAGTGTTGCACGCATCAACACTTGCGCCTCTTGCAACTGGAGAGTGGCAGAATGGGGGAGGGAAGGAGCAGTTTAATATACAATAAGGGCGTATTCGCTCAGATACAGTGGAGGCAGAGAAGCACAGAGCCTCATATGCACCTATCAAGAGCCATATCTTTGGCACCTGTAGAGGGCAGAGGATGATGACTGTCGCTATCTATTTGTTAGATAGCAACCTCTGATTGGCTGACTGCAAATTAACTTGTGAAGCAGATTGGTGTGTTTTCATTGAAAGTGCATATATTATAGGATTTTGTGAGTGTATTTTAATTATACATTTTTTGCTACTTTTAGTCCTAAAAAGAGCAAATACTAAAACACAGGACCTTGCCTCCTGATTACTGCAAGGGCTTGTAGGATTAAAAAAAACAAAACAGTTTTTATAGTGAACATACTAAATACAACTAGCTAAAATCGAATTTAATACATAAGTGTAAACAAAAAAATGAATTGTAATTCCATATATATAATAAAAGACCAATGTAATACTGTATATATTTAATTATATTACTCAAATGTAAAAAATATGAAATTGCCTAGATTGTAAAGGGGAACCTGGTTATTACATTTCACATAATCATATATAATCATAGCTACACACAGATGGAAGATTGCATAAAATACTGACTTGTTCTTGGCATGAAACCCATTTGGAGGAGTTATTCCATATAAATCCCTTCAGCTTTACTGAAAACATGTCAAAACAGAAGTCCTTCATCAGGTTTAAAAAAACAATATGTAGTTGTAACTTTACAAGTCAGGTTACAATTTTAACCAGTTTTTGTCTATACATCTCCATACCTCCCAAATACGATTCATCTCACTTGGTGTTTCCCACTTCTTTTCCTAATTAATTCACCTGGAATCATTTAAAAAGTCAGTGTGACTGTTCTGTTCACTTCTGGTTGAGGAAAGCTATGATAAAGTTGTTTTTAATATATTTAGACCACATACACTTATTTTTTTATATGCGTTTTAAACACTAGATAAACACATGGAAATACAACACTTAATTCAATCTAGGTTAATTTAATAGGAAATTCACACGAAAAGGGGAGGATGTGTCACAAGTGAAATGGGTCATATAGAATGTATGCATCTGTACACTTCAGCTCAGATAAAATAAGCTAAAATCAGGCAATGCTTAAAGCAGCAATGCAAACACTCACAATTGTTTTAAAGTCCATATTAGAAGCATTTATTAATGTTCTTGACAGAATGTTAAATTACTAGTACATATTATGACTTCACATATTTCTGATTGGGAGCTGAAACAATTCCCTCATTCAAAGTGTGCAACACTGTTCCCTCTAATGTGGGTAATCTTAAAATTATAACGTTAAACATTGAGAGTAGAAGAGAAGTATTGTGCAGGGTTGCACTGAACAGCATATTTTGAAAGCAGCTGTTTAGGGTGGAGATCTCACTGGCTTAAGGAGCACATTACCCAGTTTATTTGGTATTATTTTGCTCAAAACAACTATTTCCAGTTGACTTGTAAGAACGTATGTAGTAGCATAAATTTGAAGGACCAATAAACCTTAATAATGATTTTTTGTTTATTGTATCCTTCCTTTGTGAAAAAGCTCCCATTCCCCTACAACCTTAACTTCGCAGGTCTTCATTTCCAAGACTTGGTGAAGGAGCAATAAAAGTCATCCCTATCTTGCTAAATGTGGGGTTACTATTATAACCAGGGGCAGGCTGGGCTGGGGGGCAGGTGGGCATCTGCCCCCCGGGTCAGTCCCATAGTGGGCTACCTTGGGCTGGGTCACTGGGCCACCTGCATTTTATTTCTTTAAAATGTTCTTAATAGGCTGCTGAGTCGAGTCTTGCCCCCCAGGCTAAAATTTGCCAGCCCTCCCCTGATTATAACTCTGTAGCACTCCAACAGAGGAGCTCTGAAGATACACAATCCCACTTCCTGCCAGTCTCTTCATGTCTGTAGAGCTGTAGAAATGGGGGCAAATAATATATCCAGCCATGCAAGCTGTACTCGCTGGGCTGATGAGCCAAAGCTGCAGACAGCTGTTTATAGAGAAACTGTGTTTTTCCAGCTGGGTTTCTGACAAGTTCCACTCTGATGGAGTGACCAAGCAGTTGCTATTAGTAAATGTCCATTGTGCAATTTTTCAGTGAACAACCAATTCTCTCTTCTTTTGTTTTTTTACCAATTTGTAGGGCTCCACATTTTGACAGACTTTACTGTGTCTGTCTGTAAAGTATGGAACATATAAATCAGGATTTTTAGCCAACCCAAAAAATAGGTTTCAATGATCCATTTCTTTAACAAAACTTATACAAAATCATAATCATATATGAATTAGATTTTAATATCGCATACCAGCCTCTGGACACATAAATAAGAAATCACCGAAGTAGTGGCACATTTCCTTATTACCTGAGCCTGACTTGACAACCCATTCTAAAAGGAACCGAATGTTTCAAATAACCTATAAGAAATAGCACAGCCCTTGGGAAGGCATCTATCTATAAAGTATTTCCCTTAAACTTACGACCAAGCAAATGGATACAAATGCAACCTAAACCATGCTTTAGCCATTAGTACCTGCCTTAGCTATTAATGCTTCCCACATCTTCCAAGCTTATACTCCACATACTACATTAATCCTCATTAAATGCACAGCAGATACATGTCTCCATGTCTGTTTACCTGGTGTCTTGAAGACTGACAACCAGCCCTTGAAAGGGGTTGGATCGCTTTCCTGTCATCTAAGATAGTCCCCAATCAATGGAAACCCACAAAACTTCCATATGCGCTTTCTTCCTTTGACCCCTTCTTCCCTGACTTTGTTTCGCCTTCAATCATCTGCCTATAACATGTCACCATTAAGTCTGCCACTTACCACGTGGCTGTAGCTGGGCTCAGGCTGGAATTACCCTTTGTATATCATTCTACCACTCTATACCCTGGCTTCTTTCATAGTGCCTCAACTTGGCAACCTGCCATCACAACCCAAGTTCTCTGTGTCACCCAAGCTGTAAATGGGACAATTACTCCAACTGAAACTTGAGTCGCACCCATCATAACGTTCCTCTCTTTTGTTAGCAGTCCTGCATTACCACTCTGCCTATCCAAACCTCTAGTACCATGCTATGCAGTACAGTCAGCGGGACCCTGGTGAGGTACCTCGACTAAAAAAGTCGGTTTTGCTGAAAAGGATGCCTCCCTCAACTTCCTGGTTTTCTTTCCAGCTTGTGTCTCAGCACCTAGTGCCCCATGTATTCCTGTGTGTGTGCTATGATTATCTACTCCACCGTATTGTACAAGCAATGTCCACAAAGCATTTCTCAATGTGCATGTGCTTCTACCAGGTGGGAGTCGCAGACTCTCACTTGCGCTGCCGGTTGCCCCAACTGAATTGGCTACCAACCAGGTATCCTTCAAGACTACCACTGTTCCATCTACACCACCATTTCTCCCTTCACACCCAGCAGGTAAGTTAACCACCTATGGATTAACTATAGCTGCAAGTATCTCCATTGGTGAAGAGAAACGACAGCCAACAACAACTTGCACATACAAACACTGAATGATCGTCCTATTTAACTCCTCTTATAAGCACCTACACTTACTACTCTTGGATTCTTCTGAGAAATTGAAGCCCTTTTGTTGCTCATAAGGTTCTTACTGCCCTCAGGAATCCACCATGTTGGGGGCATAACTGTCCTTGTCTGCCCTTTGTTCAAATGGCTTCTACTCACGTTCAGGGACCTGAGGTCTCCATTGATATAATCTGTATTCCAGGCCTCTTGTTACCTGTCTCGTTGTTAGCGGGAGGCATCTTCAGTTCTCTTCTGGTGTCAGAGCCCCTGGATGCTCCACATAAACCAGGTCTTTCATTAGGCGATGACTGGCCTCATCCTCTTCTATGCAACCCAGGGCTGGCTCATCGGCACTCCAAACAAGAGACTTTCTCTCCTAGTACCACCATTTGTTATCACAGTTTCTGACTCACCAGCCCTTTTTGGGAGGCCACACCTGTTGACCCTGCCATTGTTTGTCATTCTGCTGCCTTGCCTTTTGCACACAACTGCGACAACATCCACTCTGGATTTTTTTTCTGAAAAAGCATTTTTCACCAGATAGTCTTCTCCCATTATGCTTCTATCTATCCATCCCCCTTTCCACGTCACTGCTCCAGGTAATAACTGGCAGGACCAGCGCATCATTGCTTTCTGAGTGATCTTCTGGAAAGAGAGGGAGGCGAGCATGCCATTCGCTTTCAACTATCTGTCTGCCCCTGACAACATGTGCTGCTCACCTCTTCACCACCCACCTCCCACTAGGTCATATCTGCCTCCCAGTTTTGCAATATCTGTTAACAGCTACTTAACCCTTATAATGAAAAGCTGCCTATAACACCGCTAACACAGAAGGACCCATGGGAGGCTCCCTCCTGCAGTCATGGCCCTTTGGCTGACACCTCATGGGTTTTCCCATACATTGTGACCACTTTTGTATTATTTGTTCCTTCCTGACTTTGAGCCATGGTCCCTTTTTCCATAAGAAGTGATCAGTGACTAACTCTCCACTTCTCTGCACCCCAAAGGAACCAATGACAATTACGAGAAGGACAAAGGATGCACTTCCTTACACGTGTCCTTACAATCTCAAATCTGATTTCCATACTTAATCTTTGTCCTGGGCTGAAAAAATTTAAGAACTGGCCTGTTTGTTTCCAAATATCTCCAAACTGAATATTTTAGTTCAGCCCATGACTTACGCTTGTCCTCTTCCCTCATTAGATGTTTTGTTCTCATTTCAAAGACTTATGCTGACACTCTATAGACACTATGCTTTATGAGACTTTATCCTAATCTTCCTGGGCTTGATTCACCAAGGCATGCATTCTGAGCGTAACATGCATTTGTTTAAAAATGCATGTAAATCAGATTTGCATACTCCCGAATTCAACAGGGAATGGAACTGAAGATACATGCGCTGATGGATTCAGGTGTAGGTCTGCTGTGCTCTACTACAGAAGGCACTTCAGGATATGTCCAATACCTATGTGTATTGCAAATTTGCAAAAGAAATTAATATTCTGTTAATAATATAGGATGTTAATGTCTACTGAACATAAAATACATTTTTACAGTTGCTCCTGTTTACAAACATGTTCTAGCATGCATATGAGACTGTCATCACTAGTACTCAGGACTTAGACTAGCCCTATAGCTGGAGCAAGAGATAACAAGTAACTGTGCGGTGCCGAGAGCTTGATTTGGACGTGGCTGTGTGCACTTGAGTTTGGCACGCACTTACTGTAAATTGACTACGGACAAATGACCCTTCCCTGCCCCGTTCACTCCCCGAAATTGTAGGCTGTAGTAAGCGTTCCTTGTGCTCGAAGACGGAGCAGACAGGGCTGCGTTTACTGGCGTGTGGTCCCATTCTGGGCATGCACAGAGTGATTTTGTGTACAATATGTTCAAAAACGTCAGATACTTGCCTTGATGAATCAGGCCCCCATGTTTAAGTAGTCCTAAGGACACCTTTTTAGAGTGACTTATTAAATTGGCATTCCTTAATGAAACCCGAAACCACACACTTTGCAACACTCCCTGTACTTATTATTTTAGACCCTTTGCACAGGTTCCTTACTATGTGCTAATAAGGTACAATGTCAGGAACTTCATCTAGCACTGCTGCATTTTTTCCATTTCAGATTATAATCTCTCTGACTGTAAGTAAGTTGGGAGAGATCAGGCTCCTAATCCCTATAACACCCCTGAATTTGTGTCCAGCTCTCCACCTTTGGGTACTTGATAAAAATCAATGTTGTGCATCAGACACTGACAATCTGCAACTGTCCATTTATCACTGCATGGTAAGCTACTGTATGTCACTGCATGGTGAGCTACTGTATGACACTACATGGTGAGCTACTGTATGTCACTGCATGTAAGCTACTGTATGACACTGCATGGTGAGCTACTGTATGACACTGCATGGTAAGCTACTGTATGTCACTGCATGGTAAGCTGCTGCATGTCACTGCATGGTGAGCTACTGCATGGCAAGCTACTGTATTCCACTGCATGGTAAGCTACTGGATGTCACTGCATGGCAAGCTACTGTATGTCACTGCATGGTGAGCTACTGTATGTCACTACATGGCGAGCTACTGTATGTCACTGCATGGTGAGCTACTGTATGTCACTGCATGGCAAACTACTGTATGTCACTGCATGGTGAGCTACTGTATGCCACTGCATGGCTACTGTATGCCATTGCTTGGTGAGCTACTGCATGGCTGCTGTATGCCACTGCATGGTGAGCTGCTGTATGTCACTGCATGGCAACCTACTGTATGTTACTGCATGGTGAGCTACTGTATGTCACTGCATGGTGAGCTACTGTAAGGCACTGCATGGCGAGCTACTGTATGTCACTGCATGGCAAGCTACTGTGTGTCACTGCATGGCGAGCTACAGTATGTCACTGCATGGTAAGCTACTGGATGTCACTGCATGGTCAACTACTGGATGTCACTGCATGGTGAGCTACTGGATGTCACTGCATGGTGAGCTACTGGATGTCACTGCATGGCAAGCTACTGGATGTCACTGCATGGCGAGCTACTGGATGTCACTGCATGGCAAGCTACTGGATGTCACTGCATGGCAAGCTACTGGATGTCACTGCATGGCTACAGTATTCCACTGCATGGTGATCTAATGCATGACTGCTGTATGTCACTGCATGGTGAGCTACTGTATGTCACTGCATGGTAAGCTACTGCATATTACTGCATGTGAGCTACTGAATGCCACTGCATGGCGAGCTACTGTATGCCATTGCATGGTGAGCTACTGCATGGCTACTGTATGTCCCTGCATGGTGAGCTACTGCATGGCTGCTGTATGCCACTGCATGGCGATCTACTGCATGGCTACTGTATGTCACTGCATGGCAAGCTACTGCATGTTACTGCATGGTGAACTACTGTATGCCACTGCATGGCTACTGCATGTCACTGCACGGTGAGTTACTGTATACCGCTGCATGGCTACTGTATGTCACTGCATGGCAAGCTACCGTGTGTCGCTGCATGGTGAGCTACAGTATGTCACTGCATGGCAAGCTACTGTATGTCACTGCATGGTGAGCTATTGTATGTCGCTGCATGGTAAGCTACTGGATGTCACTGCATGGTCAACTACTGGATGTCACTGCATGGTGAGCTACTGTATGTCACTGCATGTTGAGCTGCTGGATGCCACTGCATGGCAAGCTACTGTATGTCACTGCATGGCAAGCTGCTGTATGTCACTGCATGGCAAGCTGCTGTATGTCACTGCATGGCTACAGTATTCCACTGCATGGTGATCTACTGCATGGCTGCTGTATGTCACTGCATGGTGAGCTACTGTATGTCACTGCATGGTAAGCTACTGTATATTACTGCATGTGAGCTACTGAATGTCACTGCATGGCGAGCTACTGCATGCCACTGCATGGTGAGCTACTGCATGGCTACTGTATGTCACTGCATGGTGAGCTACTGCATGGCTACTGTATGCCACTGCATGGCGAGCTACTGCATGGCTACTGTATGTCACTGCATGGCAAGCTACTGCATGTCACTGCATGGTGAGCCACTGTATGTCACTGCATGGTGAGCTACTGTATGCCACTGCATGGCTACTGCATGTCGCTGCACGGTGAGTTACTGTATACCGCTGCATGGCTACTGTATGTCACTGCATGGCAAGCTATTGGATGACACTGCATGGTGAGCTACTGGATGTCACTGCATTGTGAGCTGCTGGATGTCACTGCGTTGTGAGCTACTGTATACCACTGCATGGCGAGCTACTGTATGCCACTGCATGGTAAGCCTCTGTATGTCACTGCATGGTGAGCTGCTGTATGTCACTGCATGGTGAGCTACTGTATGTCACTGCATGGTGAGCTACTGTATGCCACTGCATGGTGAACTACTGTATGTCACTGCATGGCAAGCTACTGGATGTCACTGTATGGGAAGCTACTATATGTCACTGCATGGCAAGCTACTGTATGTCACTGCATGGCAAGCTACTCTATGTCACGGCATGGCAAAGCTGCTGTATGTCACTGCATGGTAAGCTGCTGTATGCCACTGCATGGTGATCAACTGTATTCCACTGCATGGCTATTGTATGTCACTGCATGGCGAGCTACTGTATGGCAAGCTACTGTATGTCACTGCATGGTAAGCTACTGTATGTCACTGCATGGTGGACTACTGTATGTTGCTGCATGGCTACTGTATGGTAAGCTACTGCATGGCTGCTGTATGTCACTGCATGGTGAGCTACTGTATGTCACTGCATGGCGAGCTACTGTATGTCACTGCATGGTAAGCTACTGCATGTTACTGCATGGCGAGCTACAGTATGTTACTGCATGGCAAGCTACTGTATGTCACTGCATGGCATGCTACTGTATGTCACTGCATGGTGAGCTACTGTATGTCACTGCATGGTGAGCTACTGCATGTCACTGCATGGTGAGCTACAGTATGTTACTGCATGGCGAGCTACTGGATGCCACTGCATGGCAAGCTACCGCATGTCACTGCATGGCATGCTACTGTATGTCACTGCGTGGTGAGCTGCTGTATGCCACTGCATGACAAGCTGCTGTATGCCACTGCATGGTGAGCTACTGTATGTCACTGCATGGCGAGCTACTGTATGTCACTGCATGGCCACTGTATGGTGAGCTGCTGCATGGTGAGCTGCTGCATGTCACTGCATGGCAAGCTACTGCATGGCGGGTCACTGTATGT